>NW_026732235.1:0-99732 GCF_028476545.2 Physella acuta | reverse complement strand
GCTATATCGATGACTCAATAAAATAAGTGGTATTCTTCGGCAGTAGTAGCCTATTCGGTTGGGGGCCCCGAGTCTCTAAATTATTAATATGATGTTTTGAAACAAGTTGTAGATATACCCGTTGGGTCAGTAACTTGGCCATCCTAAGTATCGAATATACAGAAGCAGCTAAAATCGACCTCAAGGAGCAACTTTTAAAAAGTACCTGTGCGTTTAGTGAGTGTCACCCCAGCCCTCCAACAATTTTACATTTCCGGTGAAGTGTCTTTCCTTAATATTTTATTATTTTAACTGGATAAAATAAAGTTTTGACAGTAAATTTTACGAGTTTTCTTCATTGTGCTATGAATAAATTTTGACACATCCGCATGTTGGTTTGTTTTTAAATAAACGTGATATAAAGTCAAAGGTATTTTAACTTACATGGTACTATATAATAATACCGTATAAATACACAATTAGGACGTATTAAATGCACAATTTATAGATTGACGAAGGGGCCCAATGATAATTTTTGCATAGAGACCCGTAAATCCTAGCTACACTGATGGGTGTGATAAGGTAGCTGTAAGTATTGGTTGTTGTCAGATTTTCATCCAGGCATCATCCCCGAAGAAAGTCTACTCCCCCCCCCCCCCCAACGAAATGTAATTTATTTAGAAAACATATTCTACTTTTACCAGTGTCCAGTTAAAATACTCATTACAATTCAATATTTTTCAAAGTAAATTGTTAGGGGTAACAGAGGCGTAGCGACCCCTCCCGGCGCCCGGTGCGAACTTTCAGTTTGGCGCCCCCCATATATATATATATATATATATATAATATATATATATATATATATATATATATATATGTGTGTGTGTGTGTGTGTGTGTGTGTGTGTTTGTGTGTGTGTGTGCGACAGTCTGGCAAAAAATTAATAATTACGCTGTATGATTTGTCGTTCCCTAAAACTTTACTCTACGCCAATTAAATTCCCCCTAAGATGCATAACCCTTTAAAAAATGATTAGTAATGTCAGAAAAAAAATTTAAAAAATTGTAGCAGGTGCTAATTCGTTTAGGACAGTCTTTTTATGTTTTATTTTTGGAACAGTCTCTGTTATGATATAGTACATACTTGGATTATAAGTTTGTTAGATTAAGGTCATACAATTGACATACAATAGCAAATTATTTTTCACATTGGAATACGATATGGGTATTTCGTTGACTGGTTGATTGTATAAAGAAAAAAGCTAGAGGAAACAAACTGGAATCCAACGGACACAATAGCTCGAAGTCTTGGATTTAGCAGATGTGCGCTGCCTTCTTGCGCACAGTCAACAACAAATGCAGAACTGATTTTACTGGTTGAAGAAGCTGTAATAACCGGTTTAATGATAATAGCTGACACCCATGGCGATAAAATGCGTATTAACATTTTAAGTCGATGTGGAATTCAAATGCATTGTCAAAAAAATACAATCAGGATCTATTGCTATATAAGATGTATCTTTTACTGTATGGCTCGGAGCTATGTTAAAAAGAGTGGAGAATGAAAAGGTGGTGGTTAGGACACAATATGAGAAAGACGAAAAATAACATCACTATGCAGGTGCTTGTGTGAAGTCCACGGGGAAAGAGGAAGAGAAGGAGACCAAATAAGTCCTGAAGGAACACGTTTGAAATAGAGAAGAGGCAGGCTAGATTATTAGGGTTCGATCTTCATAAAAATCAAGTGAGTTGACAAAGTGTTGTACGCCTATGTTCCTTATGAAACCGAAAGAAAAAAAAAGAAGAAAATCAAAAGAGCCAAGAACAGTGGGTTCCATCGAACCCGAGAGGTTCGGTAAGTCAGTCTCAGGACTTCCGCGGAGGTCAAGACACACAGCCTACTCATATGATTCACGATCGGATTTTGTCATAGTGGATAAAGACACAATAATCCATGATATTTATTTCTCTTAATGAAGTGATCCCGGAAAGATGTAATGCAATTAAGTAAAAGTATCTGATCTCTCACGATGAAGTTGAAATCGTACATTAAGTGTTAATACAATTGATTTCTTTTCTAAGTGTTAACAGAGTTATCTAGTCACCAATTCAGTACAAATCCTGCGGTTTTTATTAGTGAAAAAGCGCTCCCAACCATCTTGGACAAAAATGGTAGAGCGGATTTTAAACGTCACTAACTCTTTTTTTCATGTAACACAAAATACGCTTTAGTAGAAAGGGTTTCTTTTCTGAGTGATATCGGTTATTTATTCCTTAATCCGATGTGAATTCTTTCCGATTTTAGTTTTCGAAAAAGCACCCCCCCCCCATCTAGGAAAGCTGGAAAGCGGTTTTTCCGGTCACTGTTTCTTAAGGATATACGTTTTACAGTTACACAATCAAGGTAGAAAACATTTAAATCAATATGCAAAGGCTCTCAGCCTTTAAATTTCTTTACTTTGACTGTTTATAATTCAAAACTGCAGCTTAAAATGAGCTTTTAAAATTATTTTCTACCCCTTTTGGCGCCCCACTAGGGTCGGCGCCCGGGGCGGCCGCCCTCCCCGCCCTCCCCTAGCTACGCCTCTGAGGGGTAATCCATAAATGATGTCACGCTTTTTTGACGATTTTTACCTACCCCCTCCCCTCCGTCACAAGTCGTCATAAAAAGCCAGACCCCCCCCCCCTAAAATGACGTCACACCTCAGCCTACAACCCCCCCCCCCCTCAAAATTGCAGTTGATTTTTTCTTAAAACGTCGATATTTTTCTAAAATCTTGTCTGAACGCTATCAAAATATAGTATTTTAATCAATTTCTATTACAATTTAATAAAACAGTTTTCTAAAACGCGAAATAACGACTAAAATTCGTTTTCTAACATTGCTTTTTTATAATGCAAAAGTGTGACGTCGCACCATCTGAACCCCCCTCCCCCTCATCATATCACACACCGTCACAAAATTACGGACCCCCCCCCCCCTCCCCCTACGAGTGTTACGTCATTTATGGACGACCCCTTATCATCGCCCCTAATTAATATCCTACTTCACTCTACTGCAAGATTGGATCTTAAGACTATACATATAGGCCACTAGGCCTATCTTCTTATGTGTAAGATCTATAGCGAGGCCTATTCGATCCTTTTTCTTTTAGCTAGGCCTAGCGATAAAATACATCTAGAATAATCTAGATCTAGATTCAAATTTCACGTGATTGTCGCCTCGTTTGGTGGAGGTGAGTTGTTTTTTCCATCAGCCAATGATTGGCCTTGATACTGCTGACCAAGGTTTGCAGTGTCTGCGTCGTGAGGTTAGACAGCCGATCATACGTTGGACCTAACCTAGGTTCAGTAGTGACAGTAGGTACTAGACTCTAGATCTATCTAGATTCTAGATCTAGTCTAGATTCTAGGTAAGGTTACATTTAGATTCTACATTGTTTAAATTAAATGTTCCGCACGGCATGGTGTTCTACATTTGAAACCACTAGATCTAGATCTAGAATCTAGAAATCTAGATCTAGATCTAGATCTAGATCTATCTAGATCTAGATCCTATTTAAAAGTTTAATAGTGAACAAAAGTTACAATGCATACCGGATTATGAATTTCAATTTCACCGGGTTCTCTTTCAGTCTGTTGTAACTTTTAAAAAGTTTTAACTGTTTAGTCAGTGTTTAGTCTTAGTGTAAGAGTCTTAGTGTTTAGGATTCACGTACAGGATAAGGTAATAGATCTAGATCTAGATTTCTAGATCTAGTAAATAATAGTAAATACTCCTATACTCAGTATACTGGCTATAGGATCTAGAATCTAGATCTAGATCTTTCTCAGTCTATTTTCTACTAGACTAGATCTAAACTGCTATTAGATCTAGAATCTAGATCTAGATTCTAGGGGCGGGTTGAGTGCTATTTTTTAGTAACTATTCGAAGATAGACCTAGTCTAGATCTAGATCTAGAATATTCTAGAGTTAGAGATCTTTTCTAGAATATTCTAGTCTAGATCTAGATAAAGAGTAGTCTAGATCTAGATCTAGATCTAGATTTCTATAATTTGGTCTTGATCTCTTTACTTTATATTAAAAATTTTAATTGATTTTATACATAGTCTAGATCTATAGGCCCTAACTAAGTAAGTAAGTAGGCCTAGATCTAGATCTAGATCTATAGTATATTTTATACAATGTTGATAGGCCTATTTAATTATTTAAATCTTCCTATCCCAGATCAACTAGATCTAGTTCTAGTTTAATAGTTTACGTCATTTTTAACTTTTGTATTAGAGAGGCTTCAATATGAGATGATCAACGCATGTAGATCTAGATCTAGATCTAGGCCTATTGGCAGTATGAGTATACTTATAGGCCAGTATATAGATCTAATAGTTAGTATATAGATCTAGTATATAGATCTAGAAATCTAGATCCCATTCTATACTACTAGATCTATATAGTATATAATCTAGATCTAGGGCTAGCTAGGGCATAGGGGCCTAGGTAGGCCTAGCAGATCTAGTTCTAGTTTAGGTAAAATCTTAGTTTAGCGTCGTAAATTCGGCCAAAACTAGTAATGTAGGAGAGAGTGCAATAATGAATATGTCATTAAATATGAGTATATTTTCGTATATTTTGATAAAATATTATAAATAATTGAATAATAGATCACCATTTATGGTTAAATCAATTTAAATATCCTGAAATTAATTTTTATCAACCCTGTTCGAGATAGTAAATTTGCTATTAAAAACAGCAGCCATCTTAAGAAAATGTTATTTAGAGTAGCTTCCCTTTCATTTCTATTCGTATGAAAATGTATTTAAATATGATTGTCTTGTTGTATAGTCCGTATAACAAAGCATTTTTTTTTAATTCTGCTCTTTAAAAACTGAATCTCCTAACAAACAATTTTATTAATTCTAGAAGCATTGTGAGATGCAACTTGTATCCATGTTTTAAATCACGTTTTTTTTAACTAATGTTTATTTGATCTTACTATTACTATATAGTTTGAGTTTTTTTCTTATTGTTTGAATGTTCACTATTTTCATTTCAGGTTTTTCTTTTCATCAATTAGTGATTCTATCGTAACTTATGACATTCTTTTTACTTCTCTTTACCTTAATTAAACCCCAACCTCCGTCATATTTTTGTTGTCAATGTCACAACAAGTCATATGGGGTCATCCATAAATGACGTATCACTCGTAGGGGGAGGGGGGGGTCCGTAATTTTGTGACTATGTGGGATGAGGGGGAGGGGGGGGGGTGGTTCAGATGTTGCGACGTCACATTTTTGCATTATAAAAAAGCAATGTTAGAAAACGAATTTTAGACGTTATTTCGCGTTTTAGATAACTGTTTATAAATTGTAATAGTTTAGACAAGATTTTGGAAAAATATCGATGTTTTAAAAAAATTCAACTGCAATTTTGAGGGGGGGGGGTTGTAGGTTGAGGTGTGACGTCATTTTAGGGGGGAGCTGGCTTTTTGTGACGACGTGTGACGGAGAAATGGGGGGGGGGAGGTAAAAATCGTCAAAAAAAGCGTGACGTCATTTATGGATGACCCCAATGTAAAAAATTACGCTTCGCTCTGCCTTATCTAAGATCTCTAGCCTTAATTTTGACAACAATAAATGTTTGTCATCATTTATATATACAGAGAGACAAAATGTATTATCCACCCGCTTCCCTCGTAAAACATCACCTAAAATAATCAGCCACTCCACCCCTTAAGTGCGTGTTGTCATTATGGTCGATCGCAAGTCTCCACCCGCCAGACACATTTTGGTTATCCTTTGTTGTCAAAATGTCAACATCAAGTACCCAAGTGAGTGGTATGGGGTTGTCCATAAATGATATCACATATGATTTGCTACGGGAGTGAGTGAAGATTTGTGACGTCAACTCAGGCGGCTCCGCTCCGCAATTTATGATGTGTCGGTCTCACGAAAGGAGGTGAACGGGGAAAAATACCTAGGTGGTTGATGGAGAACCTCTATAATGCTTTGTTCAATCAAAATAACGATAGATAAGCATTAGTATACGTATACCTTGCTTAAAACGAATCATCACAAATGTTGCAAGCCTGCTGTTTTGGCAAAACATTTGGCAAAACGGCCTTAACTTAACACATTATCCCCGTCAAAAAGGCTTGCCACCAAATGCCTGCCGACGAATAAGCCGCGTCTAATGCGGGGCGTTAGGAATACGGCCATTAGCATGGGCCGCGTTAGAGCACCAGTAGGCTATCGCGCTTTGTAAGATGACGTAAATACTTAGATTCAATTTCGCTAAACTGCGCGAAAATTTAGTAATGTTCCATCGTTTGAGGAAATTTATTTTCTTGGACTTAAATTGAAATATCATGTTGACTGTCTGGCTCTTAATTTCCGAATATCACTTTTAATGTATCAAGATTCAGAACTATAATTTACTTTAATATAAGTGTCATCTTATCGTTTATTGTGCTTTTTATAAAGCGCAGAGCAGCTTCAAAATCGGACGGCCATCCTGTTTTCACCAAGCTTCTTTTGGAGCTTAATATGGGTAGTCTAGTTCTATACGGTGAGAGCTTAATAGGCAGCAAGCTTGCAGGAATAACTACGTACGTTTAAATGGACGAGTGATAGGTGTGTTAGGGGCTGTTTAATGAACACCAACTTATGTAATCAAATTAAACGTCGCATAAGCGTCAAAAAGGCAGTGCTTGTTGTTTTTTTTTTAAATATAAAATTAGCCTAACGGTCGGCGGTACCGGTACATGACGTCACGTGCGAGCGCTAACTCGGTGACGATGTACTAAGTGGGGGAATGAAAAAGGTGGGGTTCAAGAAATGCGACTCAGCAAGCTTTTTACATTTCTTGACCCTTCTTAATAGTTCTATCGTCCCCACTGAGAAAATGGATCACCAATGAATGACGCGTCATACTTCTACAGCTGGTCTTTCTCCCACAATCATCCCCTGTTTTCACGAGAGAAAAAACCTGACCCGTCTCCAAAATCACATCGCTGAGTTCTACTCAACCTCTCCCCACCACAAATCACAATTTCTATCTGAAACAATATGTTCATATGTTTGTTCTGTAATCATGCACGCTGTCATTACTATCTTAAGAGCGACGTCATTTATGAGCGATCTAATATTGATTTGATTACTGCAAATAAAGTGTTCAAAAGTTCGACCTCCCAACAATTGTTGTGGTCTTGGATGCACACTATTAAGTCTGAAAAGGTCTATTAGTCATTCATGTCAACTATATTGAAAAAAAAAAAGAAAAATTACTATACAGGGGGTCATCCATAAATTACGTCACGCTTTTTTGACGATTTTTACCTCCCCCCCCCCCTCCCCTCCGTCACACGTCGTCACCAAAAGCCAGACCCCCCCTAAAATGACGTCA
This sequence comes from Physella acuta, assembly GCF_028476545.2. Lineage (NCBI taxonomy): Eukaryota > Metazoa > Mollusca > Gastropoda > Physidae > Physella > Physella acuta. The sequence continues at coordinate 92,351 of NW_026732235.1, read as the reverse complement.
CACCTCAGCCTACAACCTCCCTCAAAATTGCAGTTGAATTTTTTTTAAAACAGCTATATTTTTCCAAAATCTTGTCTGAACTCTGTCAAAATAGAGTATTTTAATCAATTGTTACTACAATGTATTAAAACAGTTTTCTAAAACGCAAAATAACGTCTAAAATTCGTTTTCTAACATTGCTTTTTTACAATGCAAAAGTGTGACGTCGCACCATCTGAACCCCTCCCCCTCACCACACACCGTCACAAAATTACGGACCCCCCTTCCCCCTACGAGTGTGACGTCATTTATGGACGACCCCCAGGCATATATTAAAACAATACAAAACAAGCATATTAAACCACAAAATCAACACAAAAGACATGCGAATAGACAATTTTTCAAGGGAAACTAGTCTATTATTGTTTTTGAAACATGGCCGCTGCTTGTGTTTACTCATTGTTGTCTCGAACGGGGTAGTTTAAAGTTTATTCCAGGATATTTATGACTGGTTTGGTCTTAGATTGTGATTTGTTATTCAATTATCTGTTATATTATGTAAAATATGACATAAATATGGCCAAATGAAAGAAATATTCATTTGTTACCTTCATCGCACATTACTAGCTACGTTGGAATTTACGACGCTAAACTAAGATTTTACCCTAGTTTAATCTAGATCTAGATTCTAGTAGCCTAAAAATTAAGTTTTGAGTATTTTATCTCAAAATCTTAAGTTATAGTTACTAGATCTAGATATCTAGATCTAATACTAATATTATAGAATAAATATAATAATAAATAGAGGAAGCATAATTTAAAAATTCCATTGGTACCAAATTTAATATTTAATAGGAGAGATGAAATATTTTTCTTCTAGGCCTTTAGTAGGGCCTAGATTCTAAGCTCTGTAAAAAATGAAGCAAGTGGGAAACAGATCTAGATCTAGATCTAATTTTATAAAAATGAAATCTAATGATAAATTATGAAACCGGGTGGTTCTTTTATGTAAATGCCATTAGGCCCTAATAAAATTGTGCAGGCTTGTTTCTGTTTGATGGTAATAGTATGCTTTATTTAATATTTTTTGAAATGTACATTTTTACAATGACTAATCTAGATCTATATTATACATAGTTATAGGCAACTTATAGGCCTACAGGTAAAAAAGTTATCAGATGGTCTGAATCTTTAAAAATGTAGACTACTTGTAAAATTTAATCACAATTTCTTTATAAAATAAGAACCACAAGTGGCTTATTTAACTCATTTTATATTGTTTTTTTTTTTTGAGTAGGCAAATGTTTAGGCCTATATCTATATTATATAATAAAATAAAATGAAAAGTAATTGCACTAGGTTATACCGTTATAGTTATAGCTGAACCTCAGTAGCTTTTGAAAAATGTGGTTGCTTTGTTTATTGGAAATTATTGTATTAATTTTTAATTAATGAGAGACAGTGGTAAAAATAAAATTTGAAAAAAAAATCAGTCAAGAGTTTTGGGCAGGTATTTTTAAAAATTAGTATAGCATCTAGAATAATTTATATCTAAAAATACTAGAATAGATCTAGATTTAAGATACTGATGTCCGATAAGACTCTTCAGAAAATAGATGTGCTAGGTTGTTAGTAGTATTGTAATCTCGACTAGATTTATGGTTAGAAATTAGGGTTAGGCGAAAGTTAGAACTGGGGTTAGGGTCAGCATTGACATTAGCAAGCCATGTGTGTATTTTAGTTAACTACCAGTTACCTAGCACCCGTTTTTAAGATTATATTAACGGACACTGGTATAAAAATCCTCCCCCCCCCCCCCCCCCCCCCAGAAGCTAGTGATACATTTATACAAAACAATCTTCCAAATGACTATTACATCCTAAAAATTAGCTTAAAATTCATTTTATTAAATATAAAATGAATCTCTATTCTAAGTTTTTATTACTCTGCTAAAATATTTTTTATTTTTTAAAGTTCCCTTTTAAACCTTACGGTCTATGGCGCAAGTGAAATAGAGTTCACTTGTTTCTGTGACCTCGGCATATGAAGAGATAGTGTGGTCAGCACTATACCCAGCCGCCTTTACTTTCACTAACGTGAGTTAGGTACCCATCAGAGTTGGGTGGACTCAGGGACGGTCTACTGACTTGAACCCAGATTCGAACTCTAGACTTACGGGTTAGCAGTCCAGCTCTCTACCGCTAGACCACTCCGTCCCAAAGATGTTTGCTATTTAGATAAAAAAAATATTCTAGGAATATTTAGACTGCTTATTAGTGCATACAATTATGAGTAAAAATGTCTAATTTTACAACTTCAGACAAAACAAAAAAGAAAAGAACATTTATTTATAGGAAAGGTATAGCTAAATACTCCTTCATTTTGTAAAGCACTGTGTTTTTCATTGTTTCATTATTTAAGTCTTTTGTAAAGCCAATATTCTCTCTTTATGTTTCTCTCACTTGTCTATGTTCTTAAATATAAATATTAAAGGACTTTAACTTCTAAATTTCCCATTTTCGCCAGTGATATCTTGATGCCTGTGAAAAGACTAAATTCAGATGTAACCTGATGAAACACCCATTAGCCTTCAGTGAACTATTGAATGCTTTTAACTGCAGTTTTCTGAAAATAAAAGATGACTTCATTTGTGGAATTTCATTTTTAAACTGTTCAGCACCCCATGAATCAAATGATGCCTAATTCTTTAAGCTGATCAGCAAAGGATCTCCATGCGTTTAGTGTTGTCTTGGACCATTGAAAGATCTACATGTATTTAGTGATTTGCTATATGAACTATTGTATCTGTGAAGGACATGTGTTCAGTGATATCCTTTACCAAGTATTGGTCCAGTGAATGATCTACATGTGTTCATTGTCTTGGACCAGTGACTACATACATTAGTGATATCCTGTACAGGCTCTTGGCCCAGTGAAGGATCTACATGTGTTCACTGAAGTATTAGATGTTTGAAAGATCCATTTATGCTTAATGATGTCCTAAATGAACTATTGGATCTGTGAAGGATCTGCATGTGTTCAGTGATGTCCTATACCAGCCATTGTCCAGTGAAGGATCTACTTGTGTTCACTGTTGTCTTGGGCCATTGAAGGATCTAATTTTTTTGTCTTGGACCATTGAAGGATCTACTTGTGTTCACTTTTGCCTTGGACCAATGAAGGATCTACTTGTGTTCACTTTTGCCTTGGACCAATGAAGGATCTACTTGTTCACTTTTGCCTTGGACCAATGAAGGATCTACTTGTGTTCACTGTTGTCTTGGACCATTGAAGTATCTACTTGTGTTCTGATGTTTTGGACCATTGAAGGATCTACTTGTGTTCACTGATGTTGATGGGCTATATAAACTATTGGATCTGTGAAGGATATGTGTTCAGTAATGTCCTATACCAACAATTAAACATTATTGCTAGATGGGTTGGTGATCAACTAGGATGATCAAGGTGGTCATGCATTACTTACAGATCATAAAAGCCAGGTATTTCCCCAATGATCTAGTTAAGTGTTGTTTCCACGGGTAGGCCAGGTTAAAATATACATGGCCTGAATCAGTTGTTGCTCTATTGGTTAAACAACCACAAAAACATGGCCTGAGTTTGTTGTAGCTCTAATGGTTATTCTGGTTTAACTTATTTTGAGAATTTTATTATCTATGATGTCTGCTTTACCTTGAACTGCAAACAGAACTTGTATGTAGACATTGGGATATTCACTCATCTGTGCATCCTTGTGTGGACAGGGCTTACCAAACCCAATACCAATTCAAAAGTAAACTAAGCTAAAGCTAAACAATTAAAGTTAACATCACAGGACAATCTCAAATTTATTTACATTCACTTGATGATAAACAGTAAAATGTTTTGCACTTGGAATAGTCATATTTACATTAAACATCAATAAAATAATACAGTACAATAGCAACTCTCAGACACAGCAACAGGACATGATCACAACCTTGGCAACTGGACAGTATTGCTCCAACAGTGACAGTATAGCATATTGGCAAACAGACTCTCCCAACATGTTTACATTCTCTTGGCAATCTTTTGTTTCTCTTTTTTTGCAAGTAGTGTGCAGATTTGCTGAACAAGTGGTTTTCAGGTCATCTTTGACCATGATGGACTTAAACAAATTAACACATTGCTCACTTTTAAAAAAATTAAATTCTTAGTTGTCTTCTGGTTTCTTGTGTTCCTGTAACATGTAAAATACAAAACGGTCATACATGATCACTTGAAGTTTTATGGTGATTTGGTGACTCTGTGATAGATCACTTGGAACTTTTGAAAATTGTATTTGGCACTTTGGATAATCTATGTAAACAAATGCCACACTTTGGTCAGGTTCTAGAAGGCAATTGACACTTTATGTTGGGTCCTTTTCCTGCGTCTGGCTCTTGGTCATGGTTGTAGTTGAAAATAAATCTGGGCATTCTTCCTTAGTAGATTGTAGTTAAATTTTCTGCAAAGGATTGGACTGTTTTTATTAAGCTCCTTGAGCAGTTGCTCAAATTAATCCTCTCTACAGCTCTAGCTTGGAGGAAATATAAGTAGGAGCAACCTGTTTATTACAAGTTTTTATTTAACTTGCTTCCTCGTCCCATCTGTCTGTCTATATCGAAACGCCCGAGTGAAATTACGGACACTTCTGACAGATATGGTTCAAAGTTGGCAGGTGGGTCAATACACGAAGACAATGCAATCTGACATTGAATTTGACTTAATTGGATGCCTAATTAATTTTTTATTAATTAAAATTGTGTCGAAATCACTAGGCGGTCTAATCCAACTATTCTGCACTATTATACGCATGATATCATTTTCAATGGTTTTTAGTCATGCAACTCTATTGCATTAAAAAAATTAAAGTACGGAAAAAAACTTAATAGATTTTTTTAAAATAAGCTTTTATATACTAATGCACTAAAGTAGAAAATGAGTTTCTTTAAATATATAATAATACTCTACTATTTAAATAACTATAAAGAAAAGCGTGGGTCTTGTAAATATTAGTAAAGGTATCCTATAGATAATAAAGTGACCCACGCTTTTCTTTAGTTATTTAAATAGCAGTGCATTACTATATATTTAAAGAAACTCATTTTCTACTTTTTAGTGCATCAGTATATAAAAGCTTATTATTAAAACGTTTTTTATGAATTTTTGTTGTTTATTATAGCCGCTTTTGCTGATTTATGCACAGTTAAAACTTAAACAAGACTTTAGCAATCTGTCATAGAATCGCTCTGACAAAATGTTACATTTTTCTAACTCCTATTCCTTCTTTTTTCCTATGCACATTAAACCTACGGATAAAAATTCACAAACTCAGTACAACTCACTTTCACATGGTTTGAAAATTTAAAAAAAATTATAAAAAAACACCTCCCCAGGCCAAGAATTTGTCAACTATACACTAACAATACCAGATGAACTAAATACCTTCCACTCATAAATAGACAAAATATATTTGCTACCTGCTTTGTGTTAATAAGCTTTATTTTATACTCTGTCACCTGTCTTCCCTGGTATATTGCCTATGGTGTCCATATATTCGCTGATTAGTTTTCGTCGTTGTTGTTGCCGTCGCCCCCCCCCCCCCCCCCAATTGTCGTTGCCATGTAGAATGGCTGGAATGCATGAGTGATTTAATTTTACTTTCGTCTCCTGGCCATTTAAGTACATGAGATTAAAAGAGAATAGTAACTGAATCAATTTTATGCAAAACATAAACCAATATGGCTGTAAAAGTAAGTAGGGGTTCCAAAAAGACACTTTAGTGCTCGAAAAGCTAACGTTGTTTTAAAGAATTTAAAAAGTTCATAAATGTAAAAAAAAAGTTTAGATACAAGCTGTTTCTGTTCTGTTCTGATCAAAGAAAATTATCAGGGGGAACTGTTAAATTTTAGTTTCATAATGAAAATTTCATTTGAATGAATACCTGGTGTAAGCACAGGTGTAAGGCACAGTGTAAGACACAAGTAGCCTAAGGTAGATACAAGGTACTTAAATCGTTATACTAGATCACAGACTAGTTTTTACACCAACTAATCTTGCAACTTCTCCAGATAGTGTTCTTTCATTCAATCCAGTATCACCTGAAGCACACAGCTTCACAGGTGCACACCTACATTGTTCTAGAATTCTTCATTATATTTAGACTCCACAGAATGTCTCAAAACCATTAACTCATTCAAATACTATAAATACTTACAATTTTTTACCAATTATGCCAATCAATTGCAACTTTCTTTGCAGTTCGTTCCCCAGTACAATCCATAACTTACCAGTTGCTTCTCTAGTTTTCCTAGTCCTTTCATTTTTCCTTTTCCATCGTGATGGCCAATTTAGCACTGTTGCTGAAAATTACTCTGGCTTCACTTTTTTCCATAATTTCTGAAATGGCTTAATTAAAATTATACTGTATATTTTAACTATTTTACAATCTTAACTATCCAGTCCCTTAAAAACTATAGTGAAGTTGGTACACGTTCAACAACTTGCATGACAATAGCTATGTTAAATGTATTGTAACGGTTTTCCCCCTTTGGTCGTACACAATTATTCTAGTGTGATCAAATACATAAACATTCTGGTGACACAAAAACCTGTTGAGTATTATGTGTGCAATAATTAGGTCTGCTTTTATTTTCCTCCTATTGATGGTGATTAATGTGAGTTCTTTATTTTTAGCTTCTTTTGTTCCAGTATCCATTTTTGTGTTCATCCACAGTCTGGGTGATGGTGTGGCAAACATGACAGTTTTGCCCTCTGCCTCTAAATAGAAGCAACATTTCCACCTTTAGGTAATGTCATCTCTTGTCCTGGGGGGTCGGCGTGGTCGAGTCGGTAAAACTCATGGTTGCTAAACCGAAAAGTCTCGAGTTCGAACCCTCGGGCAGATGAGGCTCGTTAGCTGGGGACAGCCACTCTTCTAGGAGAGACAACTCCAAAATTAAACAACTGCTGCCTTGTAGTTTGTTCTTGGTTGGACAAAGGCTATGGAAGCAAATCCAAAAAGAAAAGCAGGCTGAAATCGGAGTCAATGGCCTCAATGGCGCATAACCAATTGACACGTAACGCTTAATTGTGTTGGAGGCGTGGTCGAGTCGGCAAAAAGCTCATGGTTGATAAATTCGAACAAAGTCTCGAGTTCAAACCCACTGGCAGATAAATCTCGATCCCCTTCAACACTAATAATTAAGAACGAAGAAGAAGAAAAAAGATCTCTTGTCCTGATGTATTCCCTTCTACAATGTCCTGGGTGATGTCTGCTGACAGTTCTGCAGCTTCTACACAGAAGCAGCTAAGTAATGTGGAAGTTTTTCAACTCGTATTTTACTTTTAGAGTTGATTATGACTTCCCACATGTCTTATTTTCTTAGTGGTTTGACAGTAGTCTGGATGTCGCCAGTTACAATTTTTTTTTGGTTGGCCTTCCCAGATTGTAGGCCATTACTATTTCATCAGATTGATTTTTGTGACTGCCTGACTCACAGTTTTAATGCTACATGTGTTGGTTACAAATTTCGTTATGTGGAAGGTTGACTTGTGTAAACCTCCAGACTTTTAATGTTAACATACAATCCTGTCTCTCGCTATGACCTGTGCCATCTCCATCTTCTGTATCTGATAACTAACTAGTGTTAATGGTTGAATGTTTTTTTTAACTCCTCATTTGAAATGGTATTTGGCCAGGAGATTCTCAATATTTAACGTGAGCAATTGTCATGAAAAGCTTCTTGTTTACCATCTGAATAATTTTTACTTGTAATTTTGTGAGGAGCCTGGTTCATACTGAATCTGGTCTTCTAACCAGTTCACATAACCTTGGTATGTCCCGCATCGCTTGACCGCCATCTAAAGTCGGCAATGATTTCCTTCCAAACATGTAAGGGTTTTGGTCACTAAGTAATACCAACACGACTACGGTTTGACAGCAAATGTTTGAGACCAGCTTGCATGTCCTCAGTCAGCAAATTAAAAATTTTCGCAGTCCACCAGTTTCCGACAGGCATCTCTTCGGACGCCCCCCTCCCCCGTCCCCCCCGAAGAAAGTTTACCGCCCCGCCCCCCCCCCCCCGAATATTTCAAATGCCCCCCCCCCCCCCCCCGGAGAAAAAAGTCTGGAAGAAACACTGCAGCCCACGTGTGCTTTTCCCTCTTGCTTCTATCAAATTCATTCTGTAAAACATTATTGAAATCAATTTTAATAAAAAAATAATACAACTTAATAAGAGTATCTGCAAGCGAAATATTAATTCAGTAATTATTTCTGAACATGTTAGTAAATGTAAGAAAGTATATTGCATGTTTAGCTAACTAAAATTACGGAGTGTTAGATGTGCACGGCTACATACAAGGCCCGTGTCTAATTTCTATGTGCGAATGGGGCTATTGGGGAGGGTCTTCCATCGGAAATAGGTGACATACGTAATAAAGACGATGTTGTGATACGAGGTCAGGACAGGGTCGTCTATAAACAAACACGAAGTCCGTGTATAATTTATTTCTTTATTACTTGAAAGTACTTTTTTTTCATTGCGACAAATTTTAAATTTTTAGAAATTTTCGAAGTCAGGCCAACTTGGAGGTACTTTTGTTGAAATTTTCTAAAATATTTTTTTTACATGAGCATACATTACATTTTATACATGTCTATACAAATTAAGCCGTGTTGTCATTATGTTTTCCCATTATACAAAACTTCTAAAATGCGGTTAAATATCAATCAATCCAGCGTTCAGTACCTCTTTCTCCTCTATGGACATGAGTTCCCAATGGTGATTTAATACATGCGTCGTAATGCCTTCTGATGGGAGGGATATGTCGTAAAAGCAGCATTGGAAGACGGTTTCATTGTTGTGTGCTTGATAGTAGTGCCTTCTTATGTCAGAGTGAACTTTTTTTGTGGTTGCAGATGTTACACTGTTTAAATTTTGTGTGTGCTGTGTTTTCATGACTTTTCGCTTCCTTGACTGTTTTAAACTGGGTGGGGCAGAATTTGCATTTTGTGTGGTCGTGAATTTGAACCTTGGATTTTTGTTCTTTTGTTGTTTTCCCTTGTTCTGTGGGGCTGTTCTTCCTTTTTGACGAGGTGGTGTTTATTCCTGTTTCTGAATTTGAGCTTGTTGTAGTGGTGGGAGTTGGTGTGGCTGAATATTGCTTTAGTGTCCTGGTATTTGCTGTTGGCGTTTCCTCGACAGTAACTGTTTCTTTGTTGAGACCACCTGGTGGTTGGGTGTTTCTGCTGCAGCTTGTTGGCAGGTTTGCTGTATTTTCGGTTGTTGGTGCGACCAGAGTTTACTGTCGTGGCGAGTCTTGGTTTGTTAGGTGTTGTGTGGATGCGCATGTTTGGCATGCTTTTTTTCCCCTCCTGTGATGGCTATGAGAATGTTATTAGATTTGTTTTGTAGTTGAACTTGATGTAGTGAGGGATGGTTGACGGGTTATCGGTGAAGATGGTAAAGCTTCGATTGTTGGTGTGTGGAATTTTATTGACTGGTAGTTCTGTTTTGCTAAATTATTCTTAGTACTTTGAGCAGGGTGTCGTTTTCGAGTGCCGGGGAACCCATCTGAGTGTACCGTTGATTTTGTCCTTATGGTAGATCATGAAGTGTAGTGAGTAGGTCCGTACTGTTTGGTTGTGTTGTCCAGTTCAGCGACGTTAAAGCTTTTGGACGAAAAGAACCATCTGTCTCCTTGTCCGTAGTTCATTAGCAAAATTTGGTGTGGGCTGATGAGTTTGCGGATGTGTCCACGTAGATTGGCATGACCATTAGCTTGAATGACCACTTGCATGACTGTATTTGGCGTTGGTTGAGTCGAGAATAGATCAGGGCTTTTATTCTTCATGCAATTCAATTGTGAGAGTTGTTGACTTTGCTGCATCTGAAAAGGGTTGGACCAACGATTTCATTAAGCAACCCGAACCGTAGTCCGGGTGGCTCCTCTCTGGGTCTCTCGGCCCAGGGGGGAATAGGAATAAGCGCGACCCCATTGTTGAGTTTAGTAATAGTTGCATAGTTCATAGAGATAAGGACTCAAGAAAACTTTGAATTTGAAATACACTTTCATCATAGCGTAGGCCGAGAAATCTTTAGAAAAAGTCGAAAGATTTACTCAATGTGAAGAGAATTTTTTTTTATCTCGCATAAGAACGCTATGATTGTAGGTCCAACTTGAAAGTACATAAAAGACCTAGGCTATTAGAGAATGGACCCCCAAACTTTCCTAACCTGTAAGTTTCCTGCGCTATATGCCACTTCCCTCCCAATCGTTCCTATGCTACATAATTGTGTGTACCATTTGTTTACTTTCTTTAATCTTAATATAACTAAAATAGACTATAGTTTGAAGGGTTATGAAAACATGTAAACAAAAGGGACGCTACTCCAGATCCACGCAAATGCTTATGTGTAACAATCCTAACATGCCAGAAACGCTTTCAAATCAGTTACATGACAAATCAGGTTTCGATTTAATTCTTTAATATTTCATTAACATCCTGACATGTCAACCGGCATAATATCAAGTTTGCTCATTGTGCTGAGTTTTATCCTTCTGTTGACCAAAGATGAAACGTGATTGCCTAAAGGTTTTGCCAAAGAGGGCGATGTGGCATCCATTATTTCTTTTTACTGACAAAACTTCATCAAATAGTGATGCTGTTATATGAAACATTATTTGTTTCGATTTCATCCTTTATTGCTAGTGTTGTGAAATTTTAGTTATATGACTAATCAGGTTTCGATTTAATTCTTATTTAATATTTCATTAACAACCTGACTATGTCGAGAAACTTAAAACTTATATATCAGTTATTCTCTTTGCTGACTTAACAGAGGCGAACAAAAAATTTGCATACCCGCGAGCCAGCAGTTGTTTGGTAACACATAGCGATTGGGTAATATCATCAAATATTATCGTTCATATTGTGAACTTTTCTAGTCGCATAATCGTCGATTTTCAACTCTTCCTCCTCAGACACGCGTCTTTTGTTGAATAAAATGGTCATGACAAGCAGTCTTTAGGCAAGCGACGTCCATTTTTTAAAATTCAGTTTGGATGTTGTCATTTACCTTATTTTTCCTTCAAGAATTTTTTTAGACAAATTGAGTCAACCGGCACAATATCAAGTTTGCTCATTGTGCTGAGTTTGATCCTTCTGTTGACCAAAGATGAAACATGATTGCCTAAAGGTTTTGCCAAAGAGGGCGATGTGGCATCCATTATTTCTTTTTACTGACAAAACGTCATCAAATTGTGATGCTGTTATATGAAACATTATTTGTTTCGATTTAATCCTTAATTAACTTTATCAACAACCTTAGTGCCTTAGTTTTGTCCTAATATTATCCTTATCCTTTCGTCTCTGTTCATTTGACTCCCCTAAACGACCAAGCAACCACTGACAATATGTGCGGATAAGAGCATCAGGGTATTTGCTGGTTTCCTTTATTCTTTATCTCAAGGACCTCAGGTTTTTGTCGCTGATCAAAGGCACTAAAGAAGCGAACATTGTATTTCCAAGACTAAGTGCATTTCTTTCCTCTTAATTACTCGTTGATAGTGTTGTGAAATTTTAGTTTTCGCGCCTTACCTACTCCTTTCTATACATAATTCTATGCTGACGTTCTTAAGTATACTAAGCATATAAAGAACAAATGGAAAGCACCACACTTGCCTGCGGACATAGCTGAATCTGGGAAAAAAAACTGATTAAAAATTGATCTTTCTTTCAACTCTCCGATAACTTAAATTCTCAAGCCTCTAGTGGTCGCCATTTCAACCCGATCTTTCCCAAATGTCGGGATCTTATGTCTAATATAATAATTGGGGCAAAACAACGTATATCACAAATACAACTGACTCGATACTACATGAAAATAACGAGTTAAATACAAGATATAGATAATACAAAAATATGATACAACAATACTTAACACCACAGCACCCTCGCCCACAGCACGTCCTCTCGCTGTGCACACTCCCTAGCATACGCTCTGTAACCCGTCAGCTGTCTATCATGTGTACACTTCTCGTTTTAGGTAAACTTACTCAACCAAGGGCTTCAACTATGTACAAAAAGACGGTACCTGTCGTTCGAACACACCCACACACAGTCATGGGAAGTAATATGCCAGGGACGTATAAATATTAGGAATTGATTTACTTTTCTATCTGTGCTTTCTAGTTGCTCTTGATAACGTTGTTTTTTTTTTTTTGGATTAAACGTACAAAACATGATCAGCGAGTGTTTGTGCGACTATCGTTTGTGTTGTAGCTGGTGTAGCTAGAGTATCCTCCAGTTTTCGTTTCATTTCTCCAAAGCTCGTTTTGCAAACCATTGCTAGTTTTCTTCATGTGAATATTGAGGAATTATCTCTCCTATAATGACAAGATCCTGTGCCACTATTGTAGCTTTACACTTACAAGTGCGATTCCTCGCCAAACGTGTGAATCGTTCTGGAGTTCTCTGTGAAACCAAAATTCATGTCCACGATACAATAAATTTCCCTTTCATTTTTTTTATGTGCTTTAATGACATCAGTTGCATACATTTCTTGGAACTAAACATTTTCCATACTATCACAAAAAATTGTCTTTAGTAATCTGCTGGTATATCTCTTGTCGTTCTTTTTTTTACATTTTATACATGTTTACACCTTACTTGTCATTTCTATGTTTCCTATTATGTAACTTATACAAAACGTCTAAAAATGAGGTTGAGTAGCAGTCGAGTGTTCATTTCCTTACTCTTCGCTATGGGTTTCGGATGGTGATTTGTTGCGTGCATCTTAATGCCCTCTTTTGGGAGGGTCACGTCGCAAAGGATGCATTGGAAGACCGTTTCATCATTGTGAGCTTTATAGTAGTGCCTTCTTATGTCAGTGTTAACTTTTTTTTTGTTGCATTGTTAAAATTTTGTGTGTGCAGTTTTCATCACTTTCCGCTTCTTTGACTGTTTTGAACTGGGTGGGGCAGAATTTACAGTTCTTGTGGTCTTGAATTAGAACCGCGAGTTTTTGTTCTTCGGTAGTTTTTCCTTGTTCTATAGGGGTGTGCTCATCTTTTCTTTTTATTGATGAAGTGGTGTTTATTTCTGTTTCTGAGGTTGAGCTTCTTGTTGCAGTGTTTTGTAGTGTTGTTGATTCCCTTGATGGTGGCTTCGCTGCAGTCGTAATTGGAGTTGCTTGTTGGTTCGTCGACTTTGGGGATTCCGTTGGTTGCTACGGTGTGGGTGATCCGCCTGGTGGCTCTGTTATAATCGTCATTGAACTTGGTTGTTGGTCCCTCGGTTGCTGCGGTGTGGGTAGTCCTGTATCCTGTGTTGTTGAGAGGTTTGCTTCTTGGCAATGATTCGTCCAGCGAAGGGTGGAGGAACAGATTTGACACGCTTGTCTTCTTCTTGCGATTAGGTTAGTGAGTGATTTTTTTTTTTGGTACTTTATTTGGATGTAGTGTGGGATAGTTGTTGGATTATCAGTGTAGATAGAAAAGCTGCGTTTATTAGTGTGTGGGATTGTGATTATGGATGGCTCTTTGTTACTATATGGGCGTAGTGCTTATATGAGTATAGCATTGTCAAGTGTAGGGGGTACCCATCTGAGGGTCACGTTGATTTTGTCGTTTTCATGAAGTGAGAAATGCAATGTATATGGACCGTGTGTTTTGCATGTGTTGTGCACTGTGGTGACGTCGAAGGCTTGTGAGAAGTACCAGGTATCAGCTCTGCCATAATTGAGTAAAATAATTCGATGATTGCTGATAAGCTGTCTTATTATATGGCCTCGCAGGTTTTGTTGACCTCTTGATGAGTACTTGCATAGTAGGTGTTGCAGATGAATAAAGGTCTGGACATTCTTCCTGTGGTAGATCAAGGATTACTTTTGACTTGGCTGCAAAGGATGGGGCCCAAGATTTCATTACGCCACCCGGACCATAATCCGGGTGGCTCCTCTCCGGGTCTCGACTTAGAGGGAATAGGAATGGGCGCAAACCAATTGTTGAGTTTTGTAAGTCCATGTTTCCTCGTATTTTCTGTGGGGGTCATCCTCAAATTATTCCATACATTTTACAGCCTGCCAGTAGCTTTAAAATTCAAGCGGTAGTTTTGCTTCTCCTTCCATCGTCCTAAGCCCATGATTTGTGTCTTATCTAAATTTATTTTCGTGCCGCTTGCTTGTCCGAAATCTTTGAAGTGGGTTATCACAGCTATTAGTGATTTTTCTGTCTGTAGGCTAAATGTCGTGACATCAGCGTAAGCGAAAAGTTTTCTGTTCTGCGTGTTTGGACAGTCGATTCCTCTAATCTGTGTGTCGAGTCTAATTTTTCCAAAAGGGGTTCTAATGTCAGTATATATAACACAGGAGACAAAGGGCAGCCTTGTCTGACAGATTTTTGAATCTGGAACGGTCTTGTGATGCATCTGTTGATTTGAAGGTGACTAACTGCATTCCTATAAATTATGTCGATCCATCAAGTCTTTCTTGTCGATGACTATATTGAAATCCCCAGCCAGAATGATTGGTTTGTCTTTGTACTCGTTCTTCAGGGTACGTTTCAAATACTTGTAATAGAGCCTTTGTTCTAGTTTGACAACGGGGGCGTATATGTTTACAATGGTGAACTGCGTGCTTTTGTCCCCGACTGTTATAATCACCAGTCTCACATTCTCGTCGGTGTATGTTTGCAGTGTCTTGTATTTGTCTGATGTTTTAATTATCGACGTTCCCTTGCAGTCCTCTCCTAAATTATCGACGTTCCCTTGCAGTTCTCTCCTAAACTGTGGTATGCTTCTGTTGTTTCAAAGCCTAAGCTGCTTATAAATTTATCCGCCTTATACTTATTTTTAAAATTAGTTTTTTGAAGAAGGATGTAGTCACTTTTGAAAGTGTTTATGAGTGACATTATTAGGTCAGCTTTCTTTTTTGCCCCCTTGATGTTGATGGTAATCATTGTGAGTTGTCCTACATTAGCTTCATTCGTCGATCTAGCCATTCTTGTTGATGTAATGTCGCATGGAATTTATCTGGTAGTTGGTTTTTTCCCCGTGTGTTGTTTTGGTGAGTCACCGCTGGGTCGCTTGCCTGTCTTCACCTTGTCATCAGCTGATGTGTGTTTTGGTCTGGCTGAGTGGTCTTTAGGGTTCATGGTTAAGGCTGCTTTACCTTGCATGAACGCAGCGAACTGGCCGGTGATGCCTGCTGGTGTGGCATAGATGGCAGTTTTGCCTCCTGCCTCTAAACAGAAGCAACATGGTGTGGGTAAGATCTCCCATTACCACTTCAAGATAATGGGGTAGTTTCTCAACCGGCATCTTGGAGTTAATGATTACCGCCCATCTATCTCCTTTTCTGAGAGGTTTAACAATAATCTGGGTGTTTTGGGATGACGAAATTTTCTACTATTTTTGTAACCGTGTCTTCGGTAAACGTCGGTGGTACCCAGTGGAGTTCACCGTACAACACAGGCTTGTCCACGTGGGTAAACACCACTTGTGTTATGCCGTAGTCATTGGTGGTGAATTCCCGCATGTGGAGAGTGGTGTACACTTCCTGACTTTTAAGGGTGACGTACCACTCTGTGGGCCGTCCTAGGTTGTAGACTTTTAAAATTTCATCAGGGTTTATTTTGGTGACAGCCTGAGTTACAATTTCGATAACTCTATCATCCACGTGGATGGTGCTACCAGCTCTGAACTTTATTTCTACTTTTAAAGTTCTTGGAAGGTGTAGACTGGTGGGTAGGCCTTCTGTTGTTTCTAAGCCTAAGCTGCTTATAAATTTATCCGCCTTATACTTATTTTTAAAATTAGTTTCTTGAAGAAGGATGTAGTCACTTTTGAAAGTGTTTATGAGTGATATTCTTAGGTCAACTTTCTTTTTTGCCCCCTTGATGTTGATGGTAATCATTGTTAGTTGTCCTACATTAGCTTTATTCGTCGAACTAGCCATTCTTGTTGATGTAAGGTCGCATGTATTTATCTAGTAGTTTTTTTCCCAGTGATGTTTTGGTGAGTCACCGCTGGGTCGCTTGCCTGTCTTCACCTTGTCACCAGCTGATGTGTGTTTTGGTCTGGCTGAGTAGTCTTTAGGGTTCATGGTTAAGGCTGCTTTTCATTGCATGAACGCAGCGCACTGGCCGGTGTGTTTAACGCTATCCGTTGTTGTGTAAGACGTTTGACTCCTTAACGCCGTGGGTGCCTCTGGTGTTTCCTGTGTCAGAGGCGTTGCCGTGTCCTCTGTTACCTGAGTCATGGGTGTCGTCTAGGTCACTGCGGTCGGAGTGATTTTGTAATCTATCTAGCTATAATTGTGATTGATTTTCTATGTAGGTTTCTAAAGTCTCTGTTGTGTCTATTTTGCTGCATAATCTGTATCACTGGATTCGGTTTTGTAGTGGAGTGGCTAGTTTCTTTACTAAATGTGCGTAAATCTTCCGAGTGTTTTCGTGTGTGAATGTATGTAGCAGACAGAAGACGGATCCTTGTAGACTTTCAACCACAATTTCAATTACCCAGACGTCAACGTGGATGGTGCTTCCTGCCTTCAACTTAATGTATTATGCTGACAGAACAGACGGTCACGTGCCTCAAGCGTCTATGCTGCAATCTTCATAATTAACTCTTCATGTTCCTTGCTTTCCATCTTCGCCTACATGTTGTCAGACTCACTAGGCGACTTTTGTAGGCCTCAAGGCCATGCTTGTTGTTCCCACGCGTGTCTCGATTTGGGCGATAGGTAAAAACAATTCTATCGCCTGCTTAATCTCATTTTCCTATCTTCGTGGTTGTGTATAGTTCTTCTGGTATGTCCATAAAAGTCTTGGTGAAAATGTGGGGAGGGGGGTACACACTTGAGATAACCTCTTTTAACCTTTTGAGGTCAGTATAAGATGTGGCGACTTTAACATTGGGAAGAATAATGCGAAGAAGCCATTTTTCTCTATCCTTGGGGTTTACTGAATACATTCTTCCAATTGTTGTTTCGTGTCCCCTAAGATGCGGTTTCCATTTGAAATGTTTGTTATCCCAGTTATAGTGTTTCAATCATATAATCTCGGGCATTTGGAGCTTCCTGATTAAGCTTAAACCAAGCCAGAAGCTTGGACTTAGTGGCTTGCTGCTGCACAGCTTCAGCCGTCTTTCCTGGAATAAAGCATATTGTTTGTTTGTCCTCAAGGTGGACATTTGATGAGTTCGGTGGCGCATCTTATATCCCCTGACTCTCCAACATGCTTCAGGTGCACCCGCATATCGAGTCCCTAAATAATATTTAACCTCGTCCCATTCAGCAACAGTTCCTTGGACTGTGGTAAGTTTCGAATTAGTTATACTTAACACTTTGAATTGAGTTGCATTATCTCTTCGTTAATGTGGCCTTATGTTTCTGTGCTGCATTTACCCTTTTCCCTGCAGGTTGATTTTGGATTTAGCGGACCACATGGGCCGTGTATCATACAGGTTTCCACAATTTCACGTAGACGTGAATGAGCAGCTTTATCTGGGATTTCTGCACCAACTACTTTGTTTATTCTTTCTTTCATAAGCCCAGCCTTTGTCTTCCGGCACCATGAACATCAGTATGTGCGCGTGTGGTAGACCCCGTTTCTGAAATTCAATTACGTAAAGCATTGCTCTAACACGTCAAAATCTGTGGAGTTTAGTTTTAAATCATTCAGGAGCAATTTCATTTTTCATTAAAAACTCTCAGGCCTATCACATGGCTTCTGGCCAGCTAGTAAATTTTCCTTAATTTCTCTCCATTATGGATCGCAGGTTCATTCATTTTTTCCTTTACGGCCCCTGGGGAGCAAAGGGCTGCAGTTACACCTCTCCACCGGATTCGGTATTGGGCTGGTTCCTTCATCTGTGCCCACGTGAGTACAGCGGTCTTCGCCTCTTCCTGTTTTTCTCCGTGTTCTCTTTGGCCGACCCACTTTCCCTTTTTCCTGGGGATTCCAGTCCATATTTTCTACCAATGGCCATATCATCCTGATAGTTTTGGGTCATATTACTCATTTTACTGGGACTGCCTTGAAACGTTGAAGGCAAATTAATTCTTTTTCCTGGAAACAATTCAACGTCATCCCGGATCTGATTGTTGACAATTCGGTGAACACATCGAAGTCTTTGGCTGGGTTTTGATTTTTTTTCTAGACTAATTTAAGCAATTTGCCTCTGTCTTACTATAATAGGCGTTAACCATAAACTGGTGAGTTAATTTTAATGCGTTGAGGAACTGATTAAAAACTCAACGCGAATGGCAAAATGTTCTGGGTACCACTGTGAGATACATTTTCCTGACCCGTTTTTTTTTTTTGTGTTGAGATCTGTGGTCAGTTTTCTGAGACTACCTGTTCTATCATGCTTCTAGTTTGTGCCCCTTTTTATGTGGTCACTAAATTTTTGAGTGTGTATTAAGTGCTCTGCTCTTTTTATTTTCATGTTGCATGGTGCGTATATTCTATCTAGCCTAATTAGTTGTAATATTTTGGATTATGTCTGTGTATGGTTTTTCTCTTTCCATTATGCAGTGGGTTTTTTCCCTGTTGGTCCAAAAGTTTCTATTGGTTTCTCCACATAGTTAAAGTATTCATACATTTAATCATTACATTTCAGTAATCTTGATTGTTAAATGTAGATTTAATAGAAGCCAAAAATGCAATTAAGTGAAGGATGTTATAGTCTAAAATTGAATGATGTAGTTATCTGGTAGATGTTTGTCTGTTAATGTTCTGACGGCTGAGTATATGTAAGATAATGATTTGTCTGGGTTTAGGATGTAGATTTCTTTGTGACAAAAGTCGTTGTCAAGGTGCTGGTCCTTGAGGTGTTCTATATCGTTTTGGTGTATAGACTTCATGGGTATGTTTCCTCAATTGTTCGGCAGTATTTGGTATAGTATCTGCAATGTGTGTTGTATTTTTCAAAAACTGTCTTTGACATAATTTCCTTTATGTAGTAGTTGTGTGAAAGTTTTACCCTTTGCTCCTTCCGGCGAAGTGCCTAGTTTTGTGTAAGACTTATTTGTCTTTGCAAAAACTTATTTGTTTTGGGGTAAAGAGATATTGACAATTTTCCCCTTGTGTGATTTTGTTTTAGCAGATGTAAGATCCCTTGAAATTTCGGAGCTGTTAGATTGTAAAATTCATATACGGTCTGGATGGTGAATTTGCGGTTGTTTGTGTGTGGAATTGCGGTGATTGTAGGTTTTGATTTACTGATGGTTTGCGGTGCCTTTATTAGCGTGTCATAACTGAATGCGGGCGGGACCCATCTAAGGGTTCCGCAGATTTTATCTTTGTAATATCTTTTAAATTCCAGAGTGTAGGGTCCGTGGGTTTTAGTGGTGCCGTCCAGATCCGCTACGTCAAACTGATTGGACGAGAAGTACCAAGTATCCCCTCGTCCATAGTTGAGCAGCAGGATCTGGTGTGGGCTGATGATGTTACGCAAGAGGTGACTGTCAGCAACTCAACGGTCCTAGTCATCCGCAGCCTGGGGTTTGCATGCCGCGGAAACAGGCACAACTACCCAGAGTTCCAGAGGTCACATGACATGGGAGCACTGGGAACATCGCTCACAGAAGAGCATAAAAATACATCAACAGCTGCGGTCCCACAGGGGCCAGAACCAAATAAATTGCACATTATTCCCCCCCCCCCCCGACTGGTAACCCATGGTATGTGTTACATGTTCAGTGGTGCTCCTACTGTAACGCTGTTTACTGTGGTATTTGGAGTTGTCAAGCATCTATTATTTGCAGTCGTCAGTATAATATCCTTTGTTGTAGTTGTCTCGTTCTCTTGTCTTGGGGTATCCTGTTTTGTAGTGCGGCAATGATTTGTCCAGTGTTGTACTGACCCACGTCTTTCATTCTTGTCGTCGGCCAGAGATAGCAATATGAAGGTTTACTGATTTGTTTCTATAGTTGAATTGATGTAGTGTGATGGCTTTGATGTTCTCTTAAGGAATGGTGAAGCTACGATTATTGGTGTGTGGAATTGTTCTAAGTACTTATAGTATTGTGACGTCGTTGAGAGCAGGGGGGACCCACCTGAGTGTGCCACTAATTTCGTCCATTTGATATAGTGTAAATAGCGTTGTTAAGATCCGTTGCATTGAAACTTTCGGACGTGAAATACCAGGTATCTGCACGTCCGTAGTTAAGCAGCATAAACTGGTGTGGGCTGATTATGCTGCGAATTAAATAACCAGGAAGATTAGAATGTCAGTTTGTCGTGATATCACGGCTAAATACATACGGACTACGACTTTCACGTGTACAAAAGCTATATACACGACGGCAGACGAATACTTCAACCCCTTAGTACTAAATGCTGAATACTGGTCTAATCTATTTACATCACATTCTTACGTGCCCCGTCACACATTAAAATCATAATATAAATCTTTCCACAACACACATAGTCTCATACCGATGCAGTACCCTGAAATACAATTCAGAACCCCTCCCCCCCCCCCCCCCCCCTTTCAAATGTTTTTTTATGTCCCCATAGCCCTTGCTCGGATTCGACGGGTCTTCACTACCGTTCACTTGCCATTATCCACATTGTATATAAAGGTTTTAAAAAAATTGTTGAAACAGAATATTCTTTCTATACATATAAAATTGTAAACTCAGCTTCAATATAATTTTCACTTGTAATAACCCTTTCTATCCCTCAACGGGACACTTCAAACCATATTTTGATTTTCAGACCTCACTGTAGGCCAAAACCTTATAACTAAGTGAAACACAGACAACACAAAAATCACTATTCTCTGAGTGACACATTCAGGTTATTATTTTTACCCCCATGAACCGCTGTCCGTTTGGTTTTGATGTTTTTACTGCCTCTTTATTATTAATTTATTAATTATCAGCATTGCACATTGACATTAATATATGAACAAATGTAAAATCTTTTGGTTTCGGTTAATGTTCGAAATTATGTATGTTGATGTACTTGTTTTATACTGAAAATAAAAGTGTTGCAAAATTATTTTTTACTAAAGATTTTAGAAAATTTTCCACGCCCTACGCTGCAGGCTGAGTATTTCCAATGTAAACTTGAGTGGTGTACGGTGAACGTCACTGGGTACCACCGACGTTTACCGAAGATACGGTAAAAAAATAATTGAACATTTCGTCATCCCCAACACCCAGATTACTGTCCAACCTCTCAGAAAAGGAGATAGATGGGCGGTGATCATCAACTCAAGGATGCCGGTTGAGAAACTACCCCATTATCTTGAAGTGGTAATGGGAGATCTTACCCACACCATGTTGTTTCTGTTTAGAGGCAGAAGGCAAAACTGCCATCTATGCCACACCAGCAGACATCACCCAGGCCAATGCAGAAGAGAAGACATCAGATCAAGGGATGACATCATCTTGAAGGACGACAAGAAATACGTTGATGGGAAAGCTACAGCTGAGTTGAGAATGATGGACAGACAAGACTCGACCGAAGAAGACCCTCTAAAGTCTACCACCTCATATGCGACCGCAGTAACCAAGACAACACCCATACACATACAATAGAGGACACGACAACGCCACTGACACAAGAAACACCAGAGACACCCACGGCATCAATGAGTCAAACGTCTTACACAAAAACGGACAACGTGAAACACACCGGCCAGTTCGCTGCGTTCATGCAAGGAAAAGCAGCCCTAACCATGAACCCTAAAGACCACTCAGCCAGACCAAAACACACATCAGCTGATGACAAGGTGAAGACAGGCAAGCGACCCAGCGGTGACTCACCAAAACATCACACTGGGGAAAAAACCAACTACTAGATAAATACATGCGACCTTACATCAACAAGAATGGCTAGTTCGACGAATAAAGCTAATGTAGGACAACTAACAATGATTACCATCAACATCAAGGGGGCAACAAAGAAAGCTGACCTAATATCACTCATAAACACTTTCAAAAGTGACTACATTCTTCTACAAGGAACTGATTTTAAAAATAAGTATAAGGCGGATAAATTTATAAGCAGCTTAGGCTTAGAAACAACAGAAGCATACCACAGTTTAGGAGAGAACTGCAAGGGAACGTCGATAATTAAAACATCAGACAAATACAAGACACTGCAAACATACACCGACGAGAATGGAAGACTGGTGATTATAACACGCAGTTCACCATTGTGAACATATAAACCCCGTCGTCAAACTAGAACAAAGGCTCTATTACAAGTATTTGAAACGTGCCCTGAAGAAAGAGTAGAAAGACAAGTCAATCATTCTGGCTGGGGATTTCAATCTAGTCATCGACAAGAAAGACTCGATAGTTCAAAAGGATAGAGAAGAAATACGAATGGCAGAGGACAGAGAACAAATCCAGTCATTAAACAAAATAATAGAGCAGTTTAATCTAGTAGACACATTTAGGAAGCTACACCCACATAAGATAGAGACAACATACTGTAGCCAGTCAGGGAAAAGTTACTCAAGATTGGACAGAGTATATGTCAACACAAACAACACAATTAGGAAAGTAGTGCACCTGAAAAGAACATTACAGTACACAGATCACAAGGCGACACTGGTGATTTTAAAACTCAACAGTTAGCACACGTCAACGCAACACATACTGGAAACTCAACAACGCGCTTTTAACAGAACCTATATACATCGCAAATATAAAAGAAACGATAGTAAGATTCAAAACCACTAAACCAAGCACTAATTAGTAATTTCATAGATCTTTGGGAAACTTTCAAAATTGAAGTCTAGGAAATATCCATTAGAATTGAAACATATTTGAAGAGCGATAGACAGAATAAAGAGAATGTTTAGAGACCCTGCACATTCTAAAATCATTTCATGCTAGTAAAGAAGTAGTGGCAAAGTACGAAGACGAACTGGAAGAAATTAGGAAATATAAATACAAGGGAGCCTTAGTGAGGAGTAGGTTGGACATAGCAGGAACAGAAGACCCGACACACCACAACATAATACTCGAACAAATCACTCAGAAAAACAAAAACATTCAGTGTATCGTGGACAGGGACGGCCAGGAGACTACAGACGAAAGCAAAATCACTCAGGCGTTTCACCAATACTACACGCAGCTGTACAGGAAAGAGCAAACAAGGGGAGACAAGGAACACGAGTACCTGTGTTGCGCACGCCGCCTAGACGACGCGGACAGAGAAAAACTGGATGAACCTATCACATCGAAGAAACAATACGACAGTTAAAAGACAACAAATCCCCTGGACCCGACGGACTAACGGCAGAATTTTACAAGTCTTTCACTGCAGAAATAGGGCAACTTTTGTTAAACACTTTCAACGACATGACAGACAAGAAAACGTGCCACGAAAATTTCAACAGATCTTTCATCTCCTTAATCCACAAGCCAAACACTGACGAAAAACAGATGAAAAACTACAGACCTATATCGTTACTCAACACAGACTACAAGATTTTAACAAAAACGTTAGTCAGAAAGTTAGAGCCTTATCTCCACAAAATAGTGCACACAGACCAGCAATGCAGCATCACAGGAAGGAACATCTTAAACCATACGCACTACATTAGGGACCACATCCAATATACACATGAAAAAGAAGCACAAGCCTTTTTACTGAGCCTTGACCAAGAAAAGGCCTTTGATAGTGTCTCACAGCTTTTTACTTAAAATAATAAAAGCCAATAATCTGGGGAATTACGTATGCACATGGATCGACATTATTTATAGGAATGCAGTTAGTCACCTTCAAATCAACAGATGCATCACAAGACCGTTCCAAATTCAAAAATCTGTCAGACAAGGCTGCCCTTTGTCCCCTGTGTTATATATATTGACATTAGAACCCCTTTTGGAAAAAATTAGACTCGACACACAGATTAGAGGAATTGTCTGTCCAAACACGCAGAACAGAAAACTTTTCGCTTACGCTGACGACACGACATTTAGCCTACAGACAGAAAAATCTCTAATAGCAGTAATCAACCACTTCCAAGATTTCGGACAAGCAAGCGGCACGAAAATAAATTTAGACAAGACACAGATCATGGGCTTAGGACGATGGAAGGAGAAGCAAACTTACCCTTTGAACTTGAAAGCGACTGACAGACTGAAAATTTACGGAATAATTTTTGAGAACGATCCCCATAGAAAGCACGAGGAAACTTGGGAAAAGATGACTGACAAAATCAGTAGCAAACTAAACAAATATAAAAATAGCGCAACTACCATCTTTGGACGCGCGGCCATCGTTAACAGATATATAACACCCAAGTTGATATATGTAGCCACAACATCAACCGTCCCTAAAGCCACCATTCAAGGAATCAATCAAAAAATTATAGAATTCATTTTTAAGAACACAGTCAGAACCATAAACCACTGCACGTTAATTCAAAATAAATTACAAGGAGGGATAAACCTGCATGATATTCAAACCAAAATCAACTCTCTTAGAATAAAACACGTCGGCAGAATAGTCAGCGACCCCCCAAATCATCCGCTAGCACATTACTATTTAGGACTAAGACTGAACAAAATACTCAAACATAATAATAGCACGCCGCATTTCGGAGGAGAGAAATTAAGCGCTTTCTACATTGAATGTCTAACCAGCCTGAAAGGGAATGAAAAATTCATACACGAAAACACACGGAAGACCTACTCACATCTGATAAAGAAACTAGCCACTCCACTACATAACAGAATCCAATGGTGCAAAATATACAGCGATATAGACACAACAGAGACTTTTAGAAATCTTCATAGGAAATCCATTACACCCAAAGCTAGGGAGATCACATACAGACTAATCTTCAATTTGACTCCGATCTACCAAATTATGCCAGCTAACAAGAAGAGAAACACAGGTTGTGTACTGTGTGGACAAGATATCAGAGAGACTGAAACCCATTTATTCCTAACATGCCCCACAATACAGATGGCGAAACGGGCGCTAGAAGAAGAAATCAAGATAGACAATAAAGCCCTGACAATCGACGAGGCGATAACTCTAAACAAAGTACCCAAAAAGCCCGTGGCTGCAGAGAGAGACAAAAACATTTATGCCTTAGCGACATACAGACAAACTATCTGGCAAGCAAGAAACAAGGCGAAGGATGACAAGAAAAGATTTACCAACAAAATGCTAAAGACAATTTTTTGTGAGAGTATGAACAAATATGTGTGAATGTTGAAGTCCACGTTTTTGTAGAAATGTATGCAACTGATGTCCTTGTATAACAAATATGTGTACAATGTTATGCTGATGTTCATGTAAATATTTTCAGAAATAAACTTTCATTTAAAAAAAACAAAAACTAAAGATTTCCGTGGAGAGGAGCATTATAATGAGTCTTAGAAGACTATTTTTCACGCCCTACGC
The DNA here is from genome assembly GCF_028476545.2 of Physella acuta. Lineage (NCBI taxonomy): Eukaryota > Metazoa > Mollusca > Gastropoda > Physidae > Physella > Physella acuta. Next base: position 66,962 of record NW_026732235.1, on the reverse strand, counting down.
TGTAGGGTGAATATTTCCAATGTAAACATGAGTGGGTGACTACATCATTTGTTTTTTTTAACCCTGGGATAGAAAATGAACCCTGCCGTTGGGAGGTTTCGTTTCCTTTGGCACGTTTTTTCCGTGGCCTTGGACGGAACCGGACAACTCTTGTCCGATGGCCATGCATAATTAGTGAGTACATAAATCAAAAAAGATTTCAAATACGTCTAGGTTCAGTGCCGAAGAACCAAATCAAAACCAACTACTGTTCTGTCTAGACTTTATTATTATTATTCTTTTTTTTTAAACAACTCACTCGTTTCGATTCCAACAAACAACAGTTCAGACTGCTGGCAGAACGACAACAGTCGGTCACGCGCCTCAAAGCAATGGCGTCATTTTATTTTTTGTTAGTTGGGTGACGTGTACTTCCCCTAACAGTTTAGTCTCAAGAAAGCTAGGCGGCCCGCCATCGCATAATTTCAAAGGTACATGGGAGCTAAGTTGGATTGGTATTAAAGGGAGACAATCTTCTGTCATCGTCGGATTGGTTTGTAAGCGTTTGTCCACGGGTGGAATGCGCTCGCGGAGAAGGGAAACGTTGTCCACCGGACAGGTCTGAGTTCTGAACGATGTAGCCTAGCCTTCAGTACGACCAACACAGTCTCCGCGGCGAACTCTTTTTGTTTTCAGAGGCACATTGCTGTCAGCCGAAAACCATGCGATTTCAGCTGATCCGGTTTAGGGCAGACCGGAAAATTTTCCGCCAGACAGACACTCTGGTTTCTCTTCACAACGCGTAAATCTTTCGCCTTTTACTGAACGTGACCTAGTTTCAAGATTTGTGTTTATTTATATTTCGTGGACTGTGTTCTGTGTTTAACTGTGACACATTTCAAACACCACAGTGAGTATGTCATCAACCATTAAACTTACCATCCCTGGCCTACCCACCAGCCTACACCTTCCAAGAACTTTAAAAGTTGAAATAAAGTTCAGAGCCGGAAGCACCATCCACGTGGATGATAGAGTTATCGAAATTGTAACTCAGGCTGTCACCAAAATAAACCCTGATGAAATTTTAAAAGTTTACAACCTAGGACGGCCCACAGAGTGGTACGTCACCCTTAAAAGTCAGGAAGTGTACACCACTCTCCACATGCGGGAATTCACCACCAATGACTACGGCATAACACAAGTGGTGTTTACCCACGTGGACAAGCCTGTGTTGTACGGTGAACTCCACTGGGTACCACCGACGTTTACCGAAGACACGGTTACAAAAATAGTAGAAAATTTCGTCATCCCCAACACCCAGATTACTGTTAAATCTCTCAGAAAAGGAGATAGATGGGCGGTAATCATCAACTCTAAGATGCCGGTTGAGAAACTACCCCATTATCTTGAAGTGGTAATGGGAGATCTTACCCACACCATGTTGCTTCTGTTTAGAGGCAGAAGGCAAAACTGCCATCTATGCCACACCAGCAGACATCACCCAGGCCAATGCAGAAGAGAAGATATCAGATCAAGGGATGATATAATCTTGACGGACGACAAGAAATACGTTGATGGGAAAGCTGTAGAGGAGGTGAGAATGATGGACAGACAAGATTCGACCCAAGAAGATCCCCTTAAGCCTATCACCTCATATGCGACCGCAGTAACCAAGACAACACCCATGACACATACAACAGAAGACACGACAACGCCATTGACACAAGAAACACCCACGGCATCACTGAGTCAAACAACGGATAACGCTAAACACACCGGCCAGTTCGCTGCGTTCATGCAAGGGAAAGCAGCCCTAACCATGAACCCCAAGGACCACTCAGCCAGGCCAAAACACACATCAGCTGATGACAAGGTGAAGACAGGCAAGCGACCCAGCGGTGACTCACCAAAACAACACGGGGAAAAAACCGACCACTAGATAGATACATGCGACATTACACCAACAAGAATGGCTAGTTCAACGAATAAAACTAATGTAGGACAACTCACATTGATTACCATCAACATCAAGGGGGCAAAAAAGAAAGCTGACCTAATAATATCACTTATAAACACCTTCAAAACAGACTACATCCTTCTACAAGAAACTAATTTTAAAAATAAGTATAAGGCAGATAAATTTATAAGTAGCTTAGGCTTAGAAACAACTGAAGCATACCATAGTTTAGGAGAGAACTGCAAGGGAACGTCAATAATTAAAACATCAGACAAATACAAGACATTGCAAACATACACCGACGAGAATGGAAGACTGGTGATTATAACAGTCGGGGACAACAGCACGCAGTTCACCATTGTCAACATATACGCCCCCGTGGTCAAATTAGAACAAAGGCTCTACTACAAGCATTTGAAACGTACCCTGAAAAAAGAGTACAAGGACAAGCCAATCATTCTGGCTGGGGATTTTAATCTAGTGATAGACAAGAAAGACTTGATAGTTCAAAACGATAGAGAAGAAATACGAATGGCAGAGGACAGAGAACAAATCCAGTCATTAAACAAAATAATAGAGCAGTTCAATCTAGTAGACACATTTAGGAAGCTACACCCACATAAGATAGAGACAACATACTGTAGCCAGTCAGGGAAAAGTTACTCAAGATTGGACAGAGTATATGTCAACACAAACAACACAATTAGGAAAGTAGTACACCTGAAAAGAACTTTACAGTACACAGATCACAAGGCGACACTGGTGATGTTAAACTCACCAGTTAGCACACGTCAACGCAACACATACTGGAAACTAAACAACGCCCTTTTAACAGAACCTATATACATCGCAAATATAAAGGAAACGATAGCAAGATTCATAACCACTCAACCAAGCACTAATTTCATAGATCTTTGGGAAACTTTCAAAATTGAAGTCAAGGAAATATCCATTAGAATTGGAACATATTTGAAGAGCGAGAGACAGAATAAAGAGAAAGAATGTTTAGAGACCCTGCACATACTAAAATCATTCCATGCTGGTGAAGATGTAGTGGCAAAGTACGAAGACGAACTGGAAGAAATTAGGAAATATAAATACAAGGGAGCCTTAGTGAGGAGTAGGTTGGACATAGCAGGAACAGAAGACCCGACACACCACAACATAATACTCGAACAAATCACTCAGAAAAACAAAAACATTCAGTGTATCGTGGACAGGGACGGCCAGGAGACTACAGACGAAAGCAAAATCACTCAGGCGTTTCACCAATACTACACGCAGCTGTACAGGAAAGAGCAAACAAGGGGAGACAAGGAAGACGAGTACCTGTGTAACGCACGCCGCCTAGACGACACGGACAGAGAAAAACTGGATGAACCTATCACAATAAAGGACATCGAAGAAACAATACGACAGTTAAAAGACAACAAATCCCCTGGACCCGACGGATTAACGGCAGAATTTTACAAGTCTTTCACTGCAGAAATAGGGCAACTTTTGTTAAACACGTTCAACGACATGACAGACAAGAAAACGTGCCACGAAAACTTCAACAGATCGTTCATCACCCTAATCCACAAGCCAAACACTGACGAAAAACAGATGAAAAACTACAGACCTATATCGCTACTCAATACAGATTACAAGATTTTAACAAAAACGTTAGTCAGAAAGTTAGAGCCTTATCTCCACAAAATAGTGCACACAGACCAGCAATGCAGCATCACAGGAAGGAACATCTTAAACCATACGCACTACATTAGGGACCTCATCCAATATACACATGAAAAAGAAGCACAAGCCTTTTTACTGAGCCTTGACCAAGAGAAGGCTTTTGATAGAGTGTCTCACAGCTTTTTACTTAAAATAATAGAAGCCAATAATCTGGGGAATTACATATGCACATGGATCGACATTATTTACAGGAATGCTGTTAGTCACCTTCAAATCAACAGATGCATCACAAGACCGTTCCAGATTCAAAAATCTGTCAGACAAGGCTGCCCTTTGTCCCCTGTGTTATATATACTGACATTAGAACCCCTTTTGGAAAAAATTAGGCTCGACACACAGATTAGAGGAATTGACTGTCCAAACACGCAGAACAGAAAACTTTTTGCTTACGCTGACGACACGACATTTAGCCTACAGACAGAAAAATCTCTAATAGCAGTAATCAACCACTTCCAAGATTTCGGACAAGCAAGCGGCACGAAAATAAATTTAGACAAGACGCAAATCATGGGCTTAGGACGATGGAAGGAGAAGCAAACTTACCCTTTGAACTTGAAAGCGACTGACAGACTGAAAATTTACGGAATAATTTTTGAGAACGATCCCCATAGAAAACACGAGGAAACTTGGGAAAAGATGACTGACAAAATCAGTAGCAAACTAAACAAATATAAAAATAGCGCAACTACCATCTTCGGACGAGCGGCCATCGTTAACAGATATATAACACCCAAGTTGATATATGTAGCCACAACATCAACCGTCCCTAAAGGCACCATTCAAGGAATCAATCAAAAAATTAGAGAATTCATTTTTAAGAACACAGTCAGAACCATTAATCACTGCACGTTAATTCAACATAAATTACAAGGAGGGATAAACCTACATGATATTCAAACCAAAATCAACTCTCTTAGAATAAAACACGTCGGCAGAATAGTCAGCGACCCCCCAAATCATCCGCTAGCACATTACTATTTAGGACTTAAACTGAACAAAATACTCAAACATAATAATAGCACGCCGCATTTCGGAGGAGATAAATTAAGCGCTTTCTACATTGAATGTCTAACCAGCCTGAAAGGGAACGAAAAATTCATACACGAAAACACACGGAAGACCTACTCACATCTGATAAAGAAACTAGCCACTCCACTACATAACAGAATCCAATGGTGCAAAATATACAGCGATATAGACACAACAGAGACTTTTAGAAATCTTCATAGGAAATCCATCACACCTAAAGCGAGGGAGATCACATACAGACTAATTTTCAATTTGACTCCGATCTACCAAATTATGCCAGCTAACAAGAAGAGAAACACAGGTTGTGTACTGTGTGGACAAGATACCAGAGAGACAGAAACCCATTTATTCCTAACATGCCCCACAATACAGATGGCGAAACGGGCGCTAGAAGAAGAAATCAAGATAGACAATAAAGCCCTGACTATCGACGGGGCGATAACTCTAAATAAAGTACCCAAAAAGCCCGTGGCTGCAGAGAGAGACAAAAACATTTATGCCTTAGCGACATACAGACAGACTATCTGGCAAGCAAGAAACAAGGCGAAGTATGACAAGAAAAGATTTACCAACAAAACACTAAAGACAATTTTTTGTGAGAGTATGAACAAATATGTGTGAATGTTGAAGCCCACGTTTTTGTAATGTATGCAACTGATGTCCTTGTATAACAAATAGGTGTACAATGTTATGCTGATGTTGATGTAAATATTTTCAGAAATAAACTTTTATAAAAAAAAAAAAAAAAAAAAAAAAAAAAAAAAAAAAAAAAAAAAACTAAAGATTTCCGTGGAGAGGAGCATTATAATGAGTCTTAGAAGACTATTTTTCACGCCCTACGCTGTAGGGTGAATATTTCCAATGTAAACATGAGTGGGTGACTACATAATTTGTTGTTTTTAACCCTGGGATAGAAAATGAACCCTGCCGTTGGGAGGTTTCGTTTCCTTTGGCACGTTTTTCCGTGGCCTTGGACGGAACCGGACAACTCTTGTCCGATGGCCATGCATAATTAGTGAGTACATAAATCAAAAAAGATTTCAAATACGTCTAGGTTCAGTGCCGAAGAACCAAATCAAAACCAACTACTGTTCTGTCTAGACTTTATTATTATTATTTATTTATTTTTAAACAACTCACTCGTTTCGATTCCAACAAACAACAGTTCAGACTGCTGGCAGAACGACAACAGTCGGTCACGCGCCTCAAAGCAATGGCGTCATTTTATTTTTTGTTAGTTGGGTGACGTGTACTTCCCCTAACAGTTTAGTCTCAAGAAAGCTAGGCGGCCCGCCATCGCATAATTTCAAAGGTACATGGGAGCTAAGTTGGATTGGTATTAAAGGGAGACAATCTTCTGTCATCGTCGGATTGGTTTGTAAGCGTTTGTCCACGGGTGGAATGCGCTCGCGGAGAAGGGAAACGTTGTCCACCGGACAGGTCTGAGTTCTGAACGATGTAGCCTAGCCCTCAGTACGACCAACACAGTCTCCGCGGCGAACTCTTTTTGTTTTCAGAGGCACATTGCTGTCAGCCGAAAACCATGCGATTTCAGCTGATCCGGTTTAGGGCAGACCGGAAAATTTTCCGCCAGACAGACACTCTGGTTTCTCTTCACATCGAGTAAATCTTTCGCCTTTTACTAAAGATTTCCGTGGAGAGGAGCATTATAATGAGTCTTAGAAGACTATTTTTCACGCCCTACGCTGTAGGGTGAATATTTCCAATGTAAACATGAGTGGGTGACTACATAATTTGTTGTTTTTAACCCTGGGATAGAAAATGAACCCTGCCGTTGGGAGGTTTCGTTTCCTTTGGCACGTTTTTCCGTGGCCTTGGACGGAACCGGACAACTCTTGTCCGATGGCCATGCATAATTAGTGAGTACATAAATCAAAAAAGATTTCAAATACGTCTAGGTTCAGTGCCGAAGAACCAAATCAAAACCAACTACTGTTCTGTCTAGACTTTATTATTATTATTTATTTATTTTTAAACAACTCACTCGTTTCGATTCCAACAAACAACAGTTCAGACTGCTGGCAGAACAACAGTCGGTCACGCGCCTCAAAGCAATGGCGTCATTTTATTTTTTGTTAGTTGGGTGACGTGTACTTCCCCTAACAGTTTAGTCTCAAGAAAGCTAGGCGGCCCGCCATCGCATAATTTCAAAGGTACATGGGAGCTAAGTTGGATTGGTATTAAAGGGAGACAATCTTCTGTCATCGTCGGATTGGTTTGTAAGCGTTTGTCCACGGGTGGAATGCGCTCGCGGAGAAGGGAAACGTTGTCCACCGGACAGGTCTGAGTTCTGAACGATGTAGCCTAGCCTTCAGTACGACCAACACAGTCTCCGCGGCGAACTCTTTTTGTTTTCAGAGGCACATTGCTGTCAGCCGAAAACCATGCGATTTCAGCTGATCCGGTTTAGGGCAGACCGGAAAATTTTCCGCCAGACAGACACTCTGGTTTCTCTTCACATCGAGTAAATCTTTCGCCTTTTACTAAAGATTTCCGTGGAGAGGAGCATTATAATGAGTCTTAGAAGACTATTTTTCACGCCCTACGCTGTAGGGTGAATATTTCCAATGTAAACATGAGTGGGTGACTACATCATTTGTTTTTTTTAACCCTGGGATAGAAAATGAACCCTGCCGTTGGGAGGTTTCGTTTCCTTTGGCACGTTTTTCCGTGGCCTTGGACGGAACCGGACAACTCTTGTCCGATGGCCATGCATAATTAGTGAGTACATAAATCAAAAAAGATTTCAAATACGTCTAGGTTCAGTGCCGAAGAACCAAATCAAAACCAACTACTGTTCTGTCTAGACTTTATTATTATTATTTATTTATTTTTAAACAACTCACTCGTTTCGATTCCAACAAACAACAGTTCAGACTGCTGGCAGAACAACAGTCGGTCACGCGCCTCAAAGCAATGGCGTCATTTTATTTTTTGTTAGTTGGGTGACGTGTACTTCCCCTAACAGTTTAGTCTCAAGAAAGCTAGGCGGCCCGCCATCGCATAATTTCAAAGGTACATGGGAGCTAAGTTGGATTGGTATTAAAGGGAGACAATCTTCTGTCATCGTCGGATTGGTTTGTAAGCGTTTGTCCACGGGTGGAATGCGCTCGCGGAGAAGGGAAACGTTGTCCACCGGACAGGTCTGAGTTCTGAACGATGTAGCCTAGCCTTCAGTACGACCAACACAGTCTCCGCGGCGAACTCTTTTTGTTTTCAGAGGCACATTGCTGTCAGCCGAAAACCATGCGATTTCAGCTGATCCGGTTTAGGGCAGACCGGAAAATTTTCCGCCAGACAGACACTCTGGTTTCTCTTCACAACGCGTAAATCTTTCGCCTTTGACTGAACGTGACCTAGTTTCAAGATTTGTGTTTATTTAAATTTCGTGGACTGTGTTCTGTGTTAAATTGTGATACATTTCAAACACCACAGTGAGTATGTCATCAACCATTAAACTTACCATCCCTGGCCTACCCACCAGCCTACACCTTCCAAGAACTTTAAAAGTTGAAATAAAGTTCAGAGCCGGAAGCACCATCCACGTGGATGATAGAGTTATCGAAATTGTAACTCAGGCTGTCACCAAAATAAACCCTGATGAAATTTTAAAAGTCTACAACCTAGGACGGCCCACAGAGTGGTACGTCACCCTTAAAAGTCAGGAAGTGTACACCACTCTCCACATGAGGGAATTCACCACCAATGACTACGGCATAACACAAGTGGTGTTTACCCACGTGGACAAGCCTGTGTTGTACGGTGAACTCCACTGGGTACCACCGACGTTTACCGAAGACACGGTTACAAAAATAGTTGAAAATTTCGTCATCCCCAACACTCAGATTACTGTTAAACCTCTCAGAAAAGGAGATAGATGGGCGGTAATCATCAACTCTAAGATGCCGGTTGAGAAACTACCCCATTATCTTGAAGTGGTAATGGGAGATCTTACCCACACCATGTTGCTTCTGTTTAGAGGCAGAAGGCAAAACTGCCATCTATGCCACACCAGCAGACATCACCCAGGCCAATGCAGAAGAGAAGACATCAGATCAAGGGATGACATCATCTTGACGGACGACAAAAAATATGTTGATGGGAAAGCTGTAGAGGAGGTGAGAATGATAGACAGACAAGATTCGACCGAAGAAGACCCTCTAAAGCCTACCACCTCATATGCGACCGCAGTAACCAAGACAACACCCATAACACATACAACAGAGGACACGACAGCGACACTGACACAAGAAACACCAGAGACACCCACGGCATCAATGAGTCAAACAACCGACAACGCTAAACACACCGGCCAGTTTGCTGCGTTCATGCAAGGTAAAGCAGCCCTAACCATGAACCCCAAGGACCACTCAGCCAGGCCAAAACACACATCAACTGATGACAAGGTGAAGACAGGCAAGCGACCCAGCGGTGACTCACCAAAACAACACACAGGGAAAAAACCAACCACTAGATAGATACATGCGACATTACACCAACAAGAATGGCTAGTTCAACGAATAAAACTAATGTAGGACAACTCACAATGATAACCATCAACATCAAGGGGGCAAAAAAGAAAGCTGACCTAATAATATCACTCATAAACACCTTCAAAACAGACTACATCCTTCTACAAGAAACTAATTTTAAAAATAAGTATAATGCGGATAAATTTATAAGTAGCTTAGGCTTCGAAACAACTGAAGCATACCATAGTTTAGGAGAGAACTGCAAAGGAACGTCAATAATTAAAACATCAGACAAATACAAGACATTGCAAACATACACCGACGAGAATGGAAGACTGGTGATTATAACAGTCGGGGACAACAGCACGCAGTTCACCATTGTCAACATATACGCCCCCGTGGTCAAATTAGAACAAAGACTCTACTACAAGCATTTGAAACGTACCCTGAAAAAAGAGTACAAGGACAAGCCAATCATTCTGGCTGGGGATTTTAATCTAGTGATAGACAAGAAAGACTTGATAGTTCAAAACGATAGAGAAGAAATACGAATGGCAGAGGACAGAGAACAAATCCAGTCATTAAACAAAATAATAGAGCAGTTTAATCTAGTAGACACATTTAGGAAGCTACACCCACATAAGATAGAGACAACATACTGTAGCCCGTCAGGGAAAAGTTACTCAAGATTGGACAGAGTATATGTCAACACAAACAACACAATTAGGAAAGTAGTACACCTGAAAAGAACTTTACAGTACACAGATCACAAGGCGACACTGGTGATGTTAAACTCACCAGTTAGCACACGTCAACGCAACACATACTGGAAACTAAACAACGCCCTTTTAACAGAACCTATATACATCGCAAATATAAAGGAAACGATAGCAAGATTCATAACCACTCAACCAAGCACTAATTTCATAGATCTTTGGGAAACTTTCAAAATTGAAGTCAAGGAAATATCCATTAGAATTGGAACATATTTGAAGAGCGAGAGACAGAATAAAGAGAAAGAATGTTTAGAGACCCTGCACATACTAAAATCATTCCATGCTGGTGAAGATGTAGTGGCAAAGTACGAAGACGAACTGGAAGAAATTAGGAAATATAAATACAAGGGAGCCTTAGTGAGGAGTAGGTTGGACATAGCAGGAACAGAAGACCCGACACACCACAACATAATACTCGAACAAATCACTCAGAAAAACAAAAACATTCAGTGTATCGTGGACAGGGACGGCCAGGAGACTACAGACGAAAGTAAAATCACTCAGGCGTTTCACCAATACTACACGCAGCTGTACAGGAAAGAGCAAACAAGGGGAGACAAGGAAGACGAGTACCTGCGTAACGCACGACGCCTAGACGACACGGACAGAGAAAAACTGGATGAACCTATCACAATAAAGGACATCGAAGAAACAATACGTCTGTTAAAAGACAACAAATCCCCTGGACCCGACGGATTAACGGCAGAATTTTACAAGACTTTCACTGCAGAAATAGGGCAACTTTTGTTAAACACGTTCAACGACATGACAGACAAGAGAATGTGCCACGAAAACTTCAACAGATCTTTCATCACCCTAATCCACAAGCCAAACACTGACGAAAAACAGATGAAAAACTACAGACCTATATCGCTACTCAATACAGACTACAAGATTTTAACAAAAACGTTAGTCAGAAAGTTAGAGCCTTATCTCCACAAAATAGTGCACACAGACCAGCAATGCAGCATCACAGGAAGGAACATCTTAAACCATACGCACTACATTAGGGACCTCATCCAATATACTCATGAAAAAGAAGCACAAGCCTTTTTACTGAGCCTTGACCAAGAAAAGGCTTTTGATAGAGTGTCTCACAGCTTTTTACTTAAAATAATAGAAGCCAATAATCTGGGGAATTACATATGCACATGGATCGACATTATTTACAGAAATGCAGTTAGTCACCTTCAAATCAACAGATGCATCACAAGACCGTTCCAAATTCAAAAATCTGTCAGACAAGGCTGCCCTTTGTCTCCTGTGTTATATATACTGACATTAGAACCCCTTTTGGAAAAAATTAGACTCGACACACAGATTAGAGGAATTGACTGTCCAAACACGCAGAACAGAAAACTTCTCGCTTACGCTGACGACACGACATTTAGCCTACAGACAGAAAAATCTCTAATAGCAGTAATCAACCACTTCCAAGATTTCGGACAAGCAAGCGGCACGAAAATAAATTTAGACAAGACACAGATCATGGGCTTAGGACGATGGAAGGAGAAGCAAACTTACCCTTTGAACTTGAAAGCGACTGACAGACTGAAAATTTACGGAATAATTTTTGAGAACGATCCCCATAGAAAACATGAGGAAACCTGGGAAAAGATGACTGACAAAATCAGTAGCAAACTAAACAAATATAAAAATAGCGCAACTACCATCTTTGGACGAGCGGCCATCGTTAACAGATATATAACACCCAAGTTGATATATGTAGCCACAACATCAACCGTCCCTAAAGGCACCATTCAAGGAATCAATCAAAAAATCAGAGAATTCATTTTTAAGAACACAGTCAGAACCATTAACCACTGCACGTTAATTCAACATAAATTACAAGGAGGGATAAACCTACATGATATTCAAACCAAAATCAACTCACTCAGAATAAAACACGTCGGCAGAATAGTCAGCGACCCCCCAAATCATCCGCTAGCACATTACTATTTAGGACTTAGACTGAACAAAATACTCAAACATAATAATAGCACGCCGCATTTCGGAGGAGAGAGATTAAGCGCTTTCTACATTGAATGTCTAACCAGCCTTAAGGGAATGAAAAATTTATACACGAAAACACAAGAAAGACCTACGCACATCTAGTAAAGAAACTAGCCACTCCACTACATAACAGAATCCAATGGTGCAAAATATACAGCGATATAGACACAACAGAGACTTTTAGAAATCTTCATAGGAAATCCACCACACCCAAAGCGAGGGAGATCACATACAGACTAATCTTCAATTTGACTCCGATCTACCAAATTATGCCAGCTAACAAGAAGAGAAACACAGGTTGTGTACTGTGTGGACAAGATATCAGAGAGACTGAAACCCATTTATTCCTAACATGCCCCACAATACAGATGGCGAAACGGGCGCTAGAAGAAGAAATCAAGGTAGATAATAAAGCCCTGACTATCGACGGGGCGATAACTCTAAACAAAGTACCCAAAAAGCCCGTGGCTGCAGAGAGAGACAAAAACATTTATGCCTTAGCGACATACAGACAGACTATCTGGCAAGCAAGAAACAAGGCGAAGTATGACAAGAAAAGATTTACCAACAAAACACTAAAGACAATTTTTTGTGAGAGTATGAACAAATATGTGTGAATGTTGAAGTCCACGTTTTTGTAGAAATGTATGCAACTGATGTCCTTGTATAACAAATATGTGTACAATGTTATGCTGATGTTGATGTAAATATTTTCAGAAATAAACTTTTATAAAAAAAAAAAAAAAAAAAAAAAAAAAAAAAAAAAAAAAAAAAAAAAAAAAAAAAAAAAACTAAAGATTTCCGTGGAGAGGAGCATTATAATGAGTCTTAGAAGACTATTTTTCACGCCCTACGCTGTAGGGTGAATATTTCCAATGTAAACATGAGTGGGTGACTACATCATTTGTTTTTTTTAACCCTGGGATAGAAAATGAACCCTGCCGTTGGGAGGTTTCGTTTCCTTTGGCACGTTTTTCCGTGGCCTTGGACGGAACCGGACAACTCTTGTCCGATGGCCATGCATAATTAGTGAGTACATAAATCAAAAAAGATTTCAAATACGTCTAGGTTCAGTGCCGAAGAACCAAATCAAAACCAACTACTGTTCTGTCTAGACTTTATTATTATTATTTATTTATTTTTAAACAACTCACTCGTTTCGATTCCAACAAACAACAGTTCAGACTGCTGGCAGAACAACAGTCGGTCACGCGCCTCAAAGCAATGGCGTCATTTTATTTTTTGTTAGTTGGGTGACGTGTACTTCCCCTAACAGTTTAGTCTCAAGAAAGCTAGGCGGCCCGCCATCGCATAATTTCAAAGGTACATGGGAGCTAAGTTGGATTGGTATTAAAGGGAGACAATCTTCTGTCATCGTCGGATTGGTTTGTAAGCGTTTGTCCACGGGTGGAATGCGCTCGCGGAGAAGGGAAACGTTGTCCACCGGACAGGTCTGAGTTCTGAACGATGTAGCCTAGCCTTCAGTACGACCAACACAGTCTCCGCGGCGAACTCTTTTTGTTTTCAGAGGCACATTGCTGTCAGCCGAAAACCATGCGATTTCAGCTGATCCGGTTTAGGGCAGACCGGAAAATTTTCCGCCAGACAGACACTCTGGTTTCTCTTCACATCGAGTAAATCTTTCGCCTTTTACTAAAGATTTCCAATCATGTCATCTCCTAGAGAACTGACATATGCAAATATAGTCCACATCACCACAGGGGTTGCGCCCTCGGATGTTCCCCCTGGGTCGAGAGACTTGGGGAGGAGCCACCCGGACTACGGTTCGGGTGGTTTAATGAAATCCAGGGCCCAACCCTTTTCAGCCACAACTGCCATCCTGAACTTTCCTGATCAAGAATGTCCGGAACTCTACACTGCTGATTCGCCAACCATTCAAGTAACCATCCACTCAACAGGACAACCCAACCTGAGAGGACACATCCTACGTCAGCTTATTAGCGACCAACAAATCCTGCTCCTCAATTATGGAAGAGCAGATACGTGGTATTTCTCTTCGATCACCTTTGACGTCACCAAGCTTCACAATACCCACAAAACATACGGCCCCTACACACTATACTTCTCACTACACGAAAAAGACAAAATAAACGGTACCCTTAGATGGGTCCCACCCACACTCAGCGATCACACACTCATACAAGCACTACAGCCTTACAGCAACAAACAACCAATCATAAACACAATTCCTCACACCAATAACCGCAACTTTTCCATATACACTGACAGTCCAGCAACCATCCCCCACTACATACAAATAAACTACAAAAACAAATCACTCAACATTCTAATAGCCATCAAAGACAGAAAGCAAGCCTGCCAAACCTGCGCATCTACATCGCATTGGACCAATCAATGCCATGTCCTCAACCCAGAGACAATGCCCAGGAATCAACCATCAACACAAACAGCGGCACCACCTACTCCACAACCTCCCATGCCAGCCACACCGCAGCAAACATTGGTAACCCCTAACCTGTCGAACCAAAAAGCGATCCCAAGTACGGCTTACCCGAAGTCACCAACTACATCAACAAAACTCCAAAACACTGGAGAAACACAAAGCCCAGATTCAGAAATAGATAACACCACGTCAATGAAAAGAAAAAATGAAATCAGCCCCACAGAATAAGGAAAATTAACAAAAAAACCCGCGAATCAAATCTTCGATCGCCTGACAAACACCTTAGAAACTCAGCCACAACAAGAAACTACCACTGAACCAATTCAAATTCCCAAACCTTTAACTCCTGGAAAAGACAAGAGCTGCGGTTATTGCTTTCACAGTTTCAGTACTGCCAGCGAGTGTAAAACACATACAAAAACTTCCCATCCTGATACGAGTAAATGCCCGCATTGCAACAATCTGATCAAGAGCAGAGGAGCAATAAAGCACCACGTACTAAAACACCCAGACACCGCTGTCTTCCAGTGTGGATACTGCCTAACAAGTCTATACACCAAATACGACATAGAAAAACACCTCAACGACCAGCACCCCGACAACGACCCCTGCCACAATCAAATATTCTACATCCTCAACCCAGACAGATCCATTTCGTACATATATGCAGACGACAGAACATAAACAGCGAGAAGGACAACTCTTCAAATATGACACGCTGTACTCACCACTTAAACAAGTTTTGGCAATCCCTCCTCATCCGGTTTCCAACACTATCATTTTACTTTAACCCCTTTTACTGATTATCCCTTAAAATTTTGTATAACAACATATATAAAACAAATATGATAACCATGTACATACTTATTATTAATACGCTCATCCGTACAAAATGGTTTCATTAGATGATAAAATTTAGTAAAAAAAGGTGTATACATTTGTAAATTCATCTTGATATGTTTTTTTTAAGAACATTTAGAAAAATGTAAAATATGCTGATGTTGTTGCACTTGTTTTAAATTGCAAATAAAAAAAAAAAAAAAAAAATTTACTAAAGATTTCCGTGGAGAGGAGCATTATAAAAAAAGAAAAAAAAAAAAAAAAAATAAAAAAAAAATAAAAATAAAAAAATTTCGCCTTTTACTAAAGATTTCCGTGGAGAGGAGCATTATAATGAGTCTTAGAAGACTATTTTTCACGCCCTACGCTGTAGGGTGAATATTTCCAATGTAAACATGAGTGGGTGACTACATAATTTGTTGTTTTTAACCCTGGGATAGAAAATGAACCCTGCCGTTGGGAGGTTTCGTTTCCTTTGGCACGTTTTTCCGTGGCCTTGGACGGAACCGGACAACTCTTGTCCGATGGCCATGCATAATTAGTGAGTACATAAATCAAAAAAGATTTCAAATACGTCTAGGTTCAGTGCCGAAGAACCAAATCAAAACCAACTACTGTTCTGTCTAGACTTTATTATTATTATTTATTTATTTTTAAACAACTCACTCGTTTCGATTCCAACAAACAACAGTTCAGACTGCTGGCAGAACAACAGTCGGTCACGCGCCTCAAAGCAATGGCGTCATTTTATTTTTTGTTAGTTGGGTGACGTGTACTTCCCCTAACAGTTTAGTCTCAAGAAAGCTAGGCGGCCCGCCATCGCATAATTTCAAAGGTACATGGGAGCTAAGTTGGATTGGTATTAAAGGGAGACAATCTTCTGTCATCGTCGGATTGGTTTGTAAGCGTTTGTCCACGGGTGGAATGCGCTCGCGGAGAAGGGAAACGTTGTCCACCGGACAGGTCTGAGTTCTGAACGATGTAGCCTAGCCTTCAGTACGACCAACACAGTCTCCGCGGCGAACTCTTTTTGTTTTCAGAGGCACATTGCTGTCAGCCGAAAACCATGCGATTTCAGCTGATCCGGTTTAGGGCAGACCGGAAAATTTTCCGCCAGACAGACACTCTGGTTTCTCTTCACATCGAGTAAATCTTTCGCCTTTTACTAAAGATTTCCGTGGAGAGGAGCATTATAATGAGTCTTAGAAGACTATTTTTCACGCCCTACGCTGTAGGGTGAATATTTCCAATGTAAACATGAGTGGGTGACTACATCATTTGTTGTTTTTAACCCTGGGATAGAAAATGAACCCTGCCGTTGGGAGGTTTCGTTTCCTTTGGCACGTTTTTCCGTGGCCTTGGACGGAACCGGACAACTCTTGTCCGATGGCCATGCATAATTAGTGAGTACATAAATCAAAAAAGATTTCAAATACGTCTAGGTTCAGTGCCGAAGAACCAAATCAAAACCAACTACTGTTCTGTCTAGACTTTATTATTATTATTTATTTATTTTTAAACAACTCACTCGTTTCGATTCCAACAAACAACAGTTCAGACTGCTGGCAGAACGACAACAGTCGGTCACGCGCCTCAAAGCAATGGCGTCATTTTATTTTTTGTTAGTTGGGTGACGTGTACTTCCCCTAACAGTTTAGTCTCAAGAAAGCTAGGCGGCCCGCCATCGCATAATTTCAAAGGTACATGGGAGCTAAGTTGGATTGGTATTAAAGGGAGACAATCTTCTGTCATCGTCGGATTGGTTTGTAAGCGTTTGTCCACGGGTGGAATGCGCTCGCGGAGAAGGGAAACGTTGTCCACCGGACAGGTCTGAGTTCTGAACGATGTAGCCTAGCCCTCAGTACGACCAACACAGTCTCCGCGGCGAACTCTTTTTGTTTTCAGAGGCACATTGCTGTCAGCCGAAAACCATGCGATTTCAGCTGATCCGGTTTAGGGCAGACCGGAAAATTTTCCGCCAGACAGACACTCTGGTTTCTCTTCACATCGAGTAAATCTTTCGCCTTTTACTAAAGATTTCCGTGGAGAGGAGCATTATAATGAGTCTTAGAAGACTATTTTTCACGCCCTACGCTGTAGGGTGAATATTTCCAATGTAAACATGAGTGGGTGACTACATAATTTGTTGTTTTTAACCCTGGGATAGAAAATGAACCCTGCCGTTGGGAGGTTTCGTTTCCTTTGGCACGTTTTTCCGTGGCCTTGGACGGAACCGGACAACTCTTGTCCGATGGCCATGCATAATTAGTGAGTACATAAATCAAAAAAGATTTCAAATACGTCTAGGTTCAGTGCCGAAGAACCAAATCAAAACCAACTACTGTTCTGTCTAGACTTTATTATTATTATTTATTTATTTTTAAACAACTCACTCGTTTCGATTCCAACAAACAACAGTTCAGACTGCTGGCAGAACAACAGTCGGTCACGCGCCTCAAAGCAATGGCGTCATTTTATTTTTTGTTAGTTGGGTGACGTGTACTTCCCCTAACAGTTTAGTCTCAAGAAAGCTAGGCGGCCCGCCATCGCATAATTTCAAAGGTACATGGGAGCTAAGTTGGATTGGTATTAAAGGGAGACAATCTTCTGTCATCGTCGGATTGGTTTGTAAGCGTTTGTCCACGGGTGGAATGCGCTCGCGGAGAAGGGAAACGTTGTCCACCGGACAGGTCTGAGTTCTGAACGATGTAGCCTAGCCTTCAGTACGACCAACACAGTCTCCGCGGCGAACTCTTTTTGTTTTCAGAGGCACATTGCTGTCAGCCGAAAACCATGCGATTTCAGCTGATCCGGTTTAGGGCAGACCGGAAAATTTTCCGCCAGACAGACACTCTGGTTTCTCTTCACATCGAGTAAATCTTTCGCCTTTTACTAAAGATTTCCGTGGAGAGGAGCATTATAATGAGTCTTAGAAGACTATTTTTCACGCCCTACGCTGTAGGGTGAATATTTCCAATGTAAACATGAGTGGGTGACTACATCATTTGTTTTTTTTAACCCTGGGATAGAAAATGAACCCTGCCGTTGGGAGGTTTCGTTTCCTTTGGCACGTTTTTCCGTGGCCTTGGACGGAACCGGACAACTCTTGTCCGATGGCCATGCATAATTAGTGAGTACATAAATCAAAAAAGATTTCAAATACGTCTAGGTTCAGTGCCGAAGAACCAAATCAAAACCAACTACTGTTCTGTCTAGACTTTATTATTATTATTTATTTATTTTTAAACAACTCACTCGTTTCGATTCCAACAAACAACAGTTCAGACTGCTGGCAGAACAACAGTCGGTCACGCGCCTCAAAGCAATGGCGTCATTTTATTTTTTGTTAGTTGGGTGACGTGTACTTCCCCTAACAGTTTAGTCTCAAGAAAACTAGGCGGCCCGCCATCGCATAATTTCAAAGGTACATGGGAGCTAAGTTGGATTGGTATTAAAGGGAGACAATCTTCTGTCATCGTCGGATTGGTTTGTAAGCGTTTGTCCACGGGTGGAATGCGCTCGCGGAGAAGGGAAACGTTGTCCACCGGACAGGTCTGAGTTCTGAACGATGTAGCCTAGCCTTCAGTACGACCAACACAGTCTCCGCGGCGAACTCTTTTTGTTTTCAGAGGCACATTGCTGTCAGCCGAAAACCATGCGATTTCAGCTGATCCGGTTTAGGGCAGACCGGAAAATTTTCCGCCAGACAGACACTCTGGTTTCTCTTCACATCGAGTAAATCTTTCGCCTTTTACTAAAGATTTCCGTGGAGAGGAGCATTATAATGAGTCTTAGAAGACTATTTTTCACGCCCTACGCTGTAGGGTGAATATTTCCAATGTAAACATGAGTGGGTGACTACATCATTTGTTTTTTTTAACCCTGGGATAGAAAATGAACCCTGCCGTTGGGAGGTTTCGTTTCCTTTGGCACGTTTTTCCGTGGCCTTGGACGGAACCGGACAACTCTTGTCCGATGGCCATGCATAATTAGTGAGTACATAAATCAAAAAAGATTTCAAATACGTCTAGGTTCAGTGCCGAAGAACCAAATCAAAACCAACTACTGTTCTGTCTAGACTTTATTATTATTATTTATTTATTTTTAAACAACTCACTCGTTTCGATTCCAACAAACAACAGTTCAGACTGCTGGCAGAACAACAGTCGGTCACGCGCCTCAAAGCAATGGCGTCATTTTATTTTTTGTTAGTTGGGTGACGTGTACTTCCCCTAACAGTTTAGTCTCAAGAAAGCTAGGCGGCCCGCCATCGCATAATTTCAAAGGTACATGGGAGCTAAGTTGGATTGGTATTAAAGGGAGACAATCTTCTGTCATCGTCGGATTGGTTTGTAAGCGTTTGTCCACGGGTGGAATGCGCTCGCGGAGAAGGGAAACGTTGTCCACCGGACAGGTCTGAGTTCTGAACGATGTAGCCTAGCCTTCAGTACGACCAACACAGTCTCCGCGGCGAACTCTTTTTGTTTTCAGAGGCACATTGCTGTCAGCCGAAAACCATGCGATTTCAGCTGATCCGGTTTAGGGCAGACCGGAAAATTTTCCGCCAGACAGACACTCTGGTTTCTCTTCACATCGAGTAAATCTTTCGCCTTTTACTAAAGATTTCCAATCATGTCATCTCCTAGAGAACTGACATATGCAAATATAGTCCACATCACCACAGGGGTTGCGCCCTCGGATGTTCCCCCTGGGTCGAGAGACTTGGGGAGGAGCCACCCGGACTACGGTTCGGGTGGTTTAATGAAATCCAGGGCCCAACCCTTTTCAGCCACAACTGCCATCCTGAACTTTCCTGATCAAGAATGTCCGGAACTCTACACTGCTGATTCGCCAACCATTCAAGTAACCATCCACTCAACAGGACAACCCAACCTGAGAGGACACATCCTACGTCAGCTTATTAGCGACCAACAAATCCTGCTCCTCAATTATGGAAGAGCAGATACGTGGTATTTCTCTTCGATCACCTTTGACGTCACCAAGCTTCACAATACCCACAAAACATACGGCCCCTACACACTATACTTCTCACTACACGAAAAAGACAAAATAAACGGTACCCTTAGATGGGTCCCACCCACACTCAGCGATCACACACTCATACAAGCACTACAGCCTTACAGCAACAAACAACCAATCATAAACACAATTCCTCACACCAATAACCGCAACTTTTCCATATACACTGACAGTCCAGCAACCATCCCCCACTACATACAAATAAACTACAAAAACAAATCACTCAACATTCTAATAGCCATCAAAGACAGAAAGCAAGCCTGCCAAACCTGCGCATCTACATCGCATTGGACCAATCAATGCCATGTCCTCAACCCAGAGACAATGCCCAGGAATCAACCATCAACACAAACAGCGGCACCACCTACTCCACAACCTCCCATGCCAGCCACACCGCAGCAAACATTGGTAACCCCTAACCTGTCGAACCAAAAAGCGATCCCAAGTACGGCTTACCCGAAGTCACCAACTACATCAACAAAACTCCAAAACACTGGAGAAACACAAAGCCCAGATTCAGAAATAGATAACACCACGTCAATGAAAAGAAAAAATGAAATCAGCCCCACAGAATAAGGAAAATTAACAAAAAAACCCGCGAATCAAATCTTCGATCGCCTGACAAACACCTTAGAAACTCAGCCACAACAAGAAACTACCACTGAACCAATTCAAATTCCCAAACCTTTAACTCCTGGAAAAGACAAGAGCTGCGGTTATTGCTTTCACAGTTTCAGTACTGCCAGCGAGTGTAAAACACATACAAAAACTTCCCATCCTGATACGAGTAAATGCCCGCATTGCAACAATCTGATCAAGAGCAGAGGAGCAATAAAGCACCACGTACTAAAACACCCAGACACCGCTGTCTTCCAGTGTGGATACTGCCTAACAAGTCTATACACCAAATACGACATAGAAAAACACCTCAACGACCAGCACCCCGACAACGACCCCTGCCACAATCAAATATTCTACATCCTCAACCCAGACAGATCCATTTCGTACATATATGCAGACGACAGAACATAAACAGCGAGAAGGACAACTCTTCAAATATGACACGCTGTACTCACCACTTAAACAAGTTTTGGCAATCCCTCCTCATCCGGTTTCCAACACTATCATTTTACTTTAACCCCTTTTACTGATTATCCCTTAAAATTTTGTATAACAACATATATAAAACAAATATGATAACCATGTACATACTTATTATTAATACGCTCATCCGTACAAAATGGTTTCATTAGATGATAAAATTTAGTAAAAAAAGGTGTATACATTTGTAAATTCATCTTGATATGTTTTTTTTAAGAACATTTAGAAAAATGTAAAATATGCTGATGTTGTTGCACTTGTTTTAAATTGCAAATAAAAAAAAAAAAAAAAAAATTTACTAAAGATTTCCGTGGAGAGGAGCATTATAAAAAAAGAAAAAAAAAAAAAAAAAAATAAAAAAAAAATAAAAATAAAAAAATTTCGCCTTTTACTAAAGATTTCCGTGGAGAGGAGCATTATAATGAGTCTTAGAAGACTATTTTTCACGCCCTACGCTGTAGGGTGAATATTTCCAATGTAAACATGAGTGGGTGACTACATAATTTGTTGTTTTTAACCCTGGGATAGAAAATGAACCCTGCCGTTGGGAGGTTTCGTTTCCTTTGGCACGTTTTTCCGTGGCCTTGGACGGAACCGGACAACTCTTGTCCGATGGCCATGCATAATTAGTGAGTACATAAATCAAAAAAGATTTCAAATACGTCTAGGTTCAGTGCCGAAGAACCAAATCAAAACCAACTACTGTTCTGTCTAGACTTTATTATTATTATTTATTTATTTTTTAAACAACTCACTCGTTTCGATTCCAACAAACAACAGTTCAGACTGCTGGCAGAACAACAGTCGGTCACGCGCCTCAAAGCAATGGCGTCATTTTATTTTTTGTTAGTTGGGTGACGTGTACTTCCCCTAACAGTTTAGTCTCAAGAAAGCTAGGCGGCCCGCCATCGCATAATTTCAAAGGTACATGGGAGCTAAGTTGGATTGGTATTAAAGGGAGACAATCTTCTGTCATCGTCGGATTGGTTTGTAAGCGTTTGTCCACGGGTGGAATGCGCTCGCGGAGAAGGGAAACGTTGTCCACCGGACAGGTCTGAGTTCTGAACGATGTAGCCTAGCCTTCAGTACGACCAACACAGTCTCCGCGGCGAACTCTTTTTGTTTTCAGAGGCACATTGCTGTCAGCCGAAAACCATGCGATTTCAGCTGATCCGGTTTAGGGCAGACCGGAAAATTTTCCCCCAGACAGACACTCTGGTTTCTCTTCACATCGAGTAAAT
Source organism: Physella acuta (assembly GCF_028476545.2). Taxonomy (NCBI): domain Eukaryota; kingdom Metazoa; phylum Mollusca; class Gastropoda; family Physidae; genus Physella; species Physella acuta. The sequence goes on along the minus strand of NW_026732235.1, from coordinate 44,331 downwards.
CTTTCGCCTTTTACTAAAGATTTCCGTGGAGAGGAGCATTATAATGAGTCTTAGAAGACTATTTTTCACGCCCTACGCTGTAGGGTGAATATTTCCAATGTAAACATGAGTGGGTGACTACATAATTTGTTGTTTTTAACCCTGGGATAGAAAATGAACCCTGCCGTTGGGAGGTTTCGTTTCCTTTGGCACGTTTTTCCGTGGCCTTGGACGGAACCGGACAACTCTTGTCTGATGGCCATGCATAATTAGTGAGTACATAAATCAAAAAAGATTTCAAATACGTCTAGGTTCAGTGCCGAAGAACCAAATCAAAACCAACTACTGTTCTGTCTAGACTTTATTATTATTATTTATTTATTTTTAAACAACTCACTCGTTTCGATTCCAACAAACAACAGTTCAGACTGCTGGCAGAACAACAGTCGGTCACGCGCCTCAAAGCAATGGCGTCATTTTATTTTTTGTTAGTTGGGTGACGTGTACTTCCCCTAACAGTTTAGTCTCAAGAAAGCTAGGCGGCCCGCCATCGCATAATTTCAAAGGTACATGGGAGCTAAGTTGGATTGGTATTAAAGGGAGACAATCTTCTGTTATCGTCGGATTGGTTTGTAAGCGTTTGTCCACGGGTGGAATGCGCTCGCGGAGAAGGGAAACGTTGTCCACCGGACAGGTCTGAGTTCTGAACGATGTAGCCTAGCCTTCAGTACGACCAACACAGTCTCCGCGGCGAACTCTTTTTGTTTTCAGAGGCACATTGCTGTCAGCCGAAAACCATGCGATTCCAGCTGATCCGGTTTAGGGCAGACCGGAAAATTTTCCCCCAGACAGACACTCTGGTTTCTCTTCACATCGAGTAAATCTTTCGCCTTTACTAAAGATTTCCGTGGAGAGGAGCATTATAATGAGTCTTAGAAGACTATTTTTCACGCCCTACGCTGTAGGGTGAATATTTCCAATGTAAACATGAGTGGGTGACTACATAATTTGTTGTTTTTAACCCTGGGATAGAAAATGAACCCTGCCGTTGGGAGGTTTCGTTTCCTTTGGCACGTTTTTCCGTGGCCTTGGACGGAACCGGACAACTCTTGTCCGATGGCCATGCATAATTAGTGAGTACATAAATCAAAAAAGATTTCAAATACGTCTAGGTTCAGTGCCGAAGAACCAAATCAAAACCAACTACTGTTCTGTCTAGACTTTATTATTTATTTATTTTTAAACAACTCACTCGTTTCGATTCCAACAAACAACAGTTCAGACTGCTGGCAGAACAACAGTCGGTCACGCGCCTCAAAGCAATGGCGTCATTTTATTTTTTGTTAGTTGGGTGACGTGTACTTCCCCTAACAGTTTAGTCTCAAGAAAGCTAGGCGGCCCGCCATCGCATAATTTCAAAGGTACATGGGAGCTAAGTTGGATTGGTATTAAAGGGAGACAATCTTCTGTCATCGTCGGATTGGTTTGTAAGCGTTTGTCCACGGGTGGAATGCGCTCGCGGAGAAGGGAAACGTTGTCCACCGGACAGGTCTGAGTTCTGAACGATGTAGCCTAGCCTTCAGTACGACCAACACAGTCTCCGCGGCGAACTCTTTTTGTTTTCAGAGGCACATTGCTGTCAGCCGAAAACCATGCGATTCCAGCTGATCCGGTTTAGGGCAGACCGGAAAATTTTCCCCCAGACAGACACTCTGGTTTCTCTTCACATCGAGTAAATCTTTCGCCTTTTACTAAAGATTTCCGTGGAGAGGAGCATTATAATGAGTCTTAGAAGACTATTTTTCACGCCCTACGCTGTAGGGTGAATATTTCCAATGTAAACATGAGTGGGTGACTACATCATTTGTTTTTTTTAACCCTGGGATAGAAAATGAACCCTGCCGTTGGGAGGTTTCGTTTCCTTTGGCACGTTTTTCCGTGGCCTTGGACGGAACCGGACAACTCTTGTCCGATGGCCATGCATAATTAGTGAGTACATAAATCAAAAAAGATTTCAAATACGTCTAGGTTCAGTGCCGAAGAACCAAATCAAAACCAACTACTGTTCTGTCTAGACTTTATTATTATTATTTATTTATTTTTAAACAACTCACTCGTTTCGATTCCAACAAACAACAGTTCAGACTGCTGGCAGAACAACAGTCGGTCACGCGCCTCAAAGCAATGGCGTCATTTTATTTTTTGTTAGTTGGGTGACGTGTACTTCCCCTAACAGTTTAGTCTCAAGAAAGCTAGGCGGCCCGCCATCGCATAATTTCAAAGGTACATGGGAGCTAAGTTGGATTGGTATTAAAGGGAGACAATCTTCTGTCATCGTCGGATTGGTTTGTAAGCGTTTGTCCACGGGTGGAATGCGCTCGCGGAGAAGGGAAACGTTGTCCACCGGACAGGTCTGAGTTCTGAACGATGTAGCCTAGCCTTCAGTACGACCAACACAGTCTCCGCGGCGAACTCTTTTTGTTTTCAGAGGCACATTGCTGTCAGCCGAAAACCATGCGATTTCAGCTGATCCGGTTTAGGGCAGACCGGAAAATTTTCCCCCAGACAGACACTCTGGTTTCTCTTCACATCGAGTAAATCTTTCGCCTTTTACTAAAGATTTCCGTGGAGAGGAGCATTATAATGAGTCTTAGAAGACTATTTTTCACGCCCTACGCTGTAGGGTGAATATTTCCAATGTAAACATGAGTGGGTGACTACATAATTTGTTGTTTTTAACCCTGGGATAGAAAATGAACCCTGCCGTTGGGAGGTTTCGTTTCCTTTGGCACGTTTTTCCGTGGCCTTGGACGGAACCGGACAACTCTTGTCTGATGGCCATGCATAATTAGTGAGTACATAAATCAAAAAAGATTTCAAATACGTCTAGGTTCAGTGCCGAAGAACCAAATCAAAACCAACTACTGTTCTGTCTAGACTTTATTATTATTATTTATTTATTTTTAAACAACTCACTCGTTTCGATTCCAACAAACAACAGTTCAGACTGCTGGCAGAACAACAGTCGGTCACGCGCCTCAAAGCAATGGCGTCATTTTATTTTTTGTTAGTTGGGTGACGTGTACTTCCCCTAACAGTTTAGTCTCAAGAAAGCTAGGCGGCCCGCCATCGCATAATTTCAAAGGTACATGGGAGCTAAGTTGGATTGGTATTAAAGGGAGACAATCTTCTGTCATCGTCGGATTGGTTTGTAAGCGTTTGTCCACGGGTGGAATGCGCTCGCGGAGAAGGGAAACGTTGTCCACCGGACAGGTCTGAGTTCTGAACGATGTAGCCTAGCCTTCAGTACGACCAACACAGTCTCCGCGGCGAACTCTTTTTGTTTTCAGAGGCACATTGCTGTCAGCCGAAAACCATGCGATTCCAGCTGATCCGGTTTAGGGCAGACCGGAAAATTTTCCCCCAGACAGACACTCTGGTTTCTCTTCACATCGAGTAAATCTTTCGCCTTTTACTAAAGATTTCCGTGGAGAGGAGCATTATAATGAGTCTTAGAAGACTATTTTTCACGCCCTACGCTGTAGGGTGAATATTTCCAATGTAAACATGAGTGGGTGACTACATAATTTGTTGTTTTTAACCCTGGGATAGAAAATGAACCCTGCCGTTGGGAGGTTTCGTTTCCTTTGGCACGTTTTTCCGTGGCCTTGGACGGAACCGGACAACTCTTGTCCGATGGCCATGCATAATTAGTGAGTACATAAATCAAAAAAGATTTCAAATACGTCTAGGTTCAGTGCCGAAGAACCAAATCAAAACCAACTACTGTTCTGTCTAGACTTTATTATTTATTTATTTTTAAACAACTCACTCGTTTCGATTCCAACAAACAACAGTTCAGACTGCTGGCAGAACAACAGTCGGTCACGCGCCTCAAAGCAATGGCGTCATTTTATTTTTTGTTAGTTGGGTGACGTGTACTTCCCCTAACAGTTTAGTCTCAAGAAAGCTAGGCGGCCCGCCATCGCATAATTTCAAAGGTACATGGGAGCTAAGTTGGATTGGTATTAAAGGGAGACAATCTTCTGTCATCGTCGGATTGGTTTGTAAGCGTTTGTCCACGGGTGGAATGCGCTCGCGGAGAAGGGAAACGTTGTCCACCGGACAGGTCTGAGTTCTGAACGATGTAGCCTAGCCTTCAGTACGACCAACACAGTCTCCGCGGCGAACTCTTTTTGTTTTCAGAGGCACATTGCTGTCAGCCGAAAACCATGCGATTCCAGCTGATCCGGTTTAGGGCAGACCGGAAAATTTTCCCCCAGACAGACACTCTGGTTTCTCTTCACATCGAGTAAATCTTTCGCCTTTTACTAAAGATTTCCGTGGAGAGGAGCATTATAATGAGTCTTAGAAGACTATTTTTCACGCCCTACGCTGTAGGGTGAATATTTCCAATGTAAACATGAGTGGGTGACTACATCATTTGTTTTTTTTAACCCTGGGATAGAAAATGAACCCTGCCGTTGGGAGGTTTCGTTTCCTTTGGCACGTTTTTCCGTGGCCTTGGACGGAACCGGACAACTCTTGTCCGATGGCCATGCATAATTAGTGAGTACATAAATCAAAAAAGATTTCAAATACGTCTAGGTTCAGTGCCGAAGAACCAAATCAAAACCAACTACTGTTCTGTCTAGACTTTATTATTATTATTTATTTATTTTTAAACAACTCACTCGTTTCGATTCCAACAAACAACAGTTCAGACTGCTGGCAGAACAACAGTCGGTCACGCGCCTCAAAGCAATGGCGTCATTTTATTTTTTGTTAGTTGGGTGACGTGTACTTCCCCTAACAGTTTAGTCTCAAGAAAGCTAGGCGGCCCGCCATCGCATAATTTCAAAGGTACATGGGAGCTAAGTTGGATTGGTATTAAAGGGAGACAATCTTCTGTCATCGTCGGATTGGTTTGTAAGCGTTTGTCCACGGGTGGAATGCGCTCGCGGAGAAGGGAAACGTCCACCGGACAGGTCTGAGTTCTGAACGATGTAGCCTAGCCTTCAGTACGACCAACACAGTCTCCGCGGCGAACTCTTTTTGTTTTCAGAGGCACATTGCTGTCAGCCGAAAACCATGCGATTTCAGCTGATCCGGTTTAGGGCAGACCGGAAAATTTTCCGCCAGACAGACACTCTGGTTTCTCTTCACATCGAGTAAATCTTTCGCCTTTTACTAAAGATTTCCGTGGAGAGGAGCATTATAATGAGTCTTAGAAGACTATTTTTCACGCCCTACGCTGTAGGGTGAATATTTCCAATGTAAACATGAGTGGGTGACTACATCATTTGTTTTTTTTAACCCTGGGATAGAAAATGAACCCTGCCGTTGGGAGGTTTCGTTTCCTTTGGCACGTTTTTCCGTGGCCTTGGACGGAACCGGACAACTCTTGTCTGATGGCCATGCATAATTAGTGAGTACATAAATCAAAAAAGATTTCAAATACGTCTAGGTTCAGTGCCGAAGAACCAAATCAAAACCAACTACTGTTCTGTCTAGACTTTATTATTATTATTTTTTTTTTTAAACAACTCACTCGTTTCGATTCCAACAAACAACAGTTCAGACTGCTGGCAGAACGACAACAGTCGGTCACGCGCCTCAAAGCAATGGCGTCATTTTATTTTTTGTTAGTTGGGTGACGTGTACTTCCCCTAACAGTTTAGTCTCAAGAAAGCTAGGCGGCCCGCCATCGCATAATTTCAAAGGTACATGGGAGCTAAGTTGGATTGGTATTAAAGGGAGACAATCTTCTGTCATCGTCGGATTGGTTTGTAAGCGTTTCTCCACGGGTGGAATGCGCTCGCGGAGAAGGGAAACGTTGTCCACCGGACAGGTCTGAGTTCTGAACGATGTAGCCTAGCCCTCAGTACGACCAACACAGTCTCCGCGGCGAACTCTTTTTGTTTTCAGAGGCACATTGCTGTCAGCTGAAAACCATGCGATTTCAGCTGATCCGGTTTAGGGCAGACCGGAAAATTTTCCGCCAGACAGACACTCTGGTTTCTCTTCACATCGAGTAAATCTTTCGCCTTTTACTAAAGATTTCCGTGGAGAGGAGCATTATAATGAGTCTTAGAAGACTATTTTTCACGCCCTACGCTGTAGGGTGAATATTTCCAATGTAAACATGAGTGGGTGACTACATAATTTGTTGTTTTTAACCCTGGGATAGAAAATGAACCCTGCCGTTGGGAGGTTTCGTTTCCTTTGGCACGTTTTTCCGTGGCCTTGGACGGAACCGGACAACTCTTGTCCGATGGCCATGCATAATTAGTGAGTACATAAATCAAAAAAGATTTCAAATACGTCTAGGTTCAGTGCCGAAGAACCAAATCAAAACCAACTACTGTTCTGTCTAGACTTTATTATTATTATTTATTTATTTTTAAACAACTCACTCGTTTCGATTCCAACAAACAACAGTTCAGACTGCTGGCAGAACAACAGTCGGTCACGCGCCTCAAAGCAATGGCGTCATTTTATTTTTTGTTAGTTGGGTGACGTGTACTTCCCCTAACAGTTTAGTCTCAAGAAAGCTAGGCGGCCCGCCATCGCATAATTTCAAAGGTACATGGGAGCTAAGTTGGATTGGTATTAAAGGGAGACAATCTTCTGTCATCGTCGGATTGGTTTGTAAGCGTTTGTCCACGGGTGGAATGCGCTCGCGGAGAAGGGAAACGTTGTCCACCGGACAGGTCTGAGTTCTGAACGATGTAGCCTAGCCTTCAGTACGACCAACACAGTCTCCGCGGCGAACTCTTTTTGTTTTCAGAGGCACATTGCTGTCAGCCGAAAACCATGCGATTCCAGCTGATCCGGTTTAGGGCAGACCGGAAAATTTTCCCCCAGACAGACACTCTGGTTTCTCTTCACATCGAGTAAATCTTTCGCCTTTTACTAAAGATTTCCGTGGAGAGGAGCATTATAATGAGTCTTAGAAGACTATTTTTCACGCCCTACGCTGTAGGGTGAATATTTCCAATGTAAACATGAGTGGGTGACTACATCATTTGTTTTTTTTAACCCTGGGATAGAAAATGAACCCTGCCGTTGGGAGGTTTCGTTTCCTTTGGCACGTTTTTCCGTGGCCTTGGACGGAACCGGACAACTCTTGTCCGATGGCCATGCATAATTAGTGAGTACATAAATCAAAAAAGATTTCAAATACGTCTAGGTTCAGTGCCGAAGAACCAAATCAAAACCAACTACTGTTCTGTCTAGACTTTATTATTATTATTTATTTATTTTTAAACAACTCACTCGTTTCGATTCCAACAAACAACAGTTCAGACTGCTGGCAGAACAACAGTCGGTCACGCGCCTCAAAGCAATGGCGTCATTTTATTTTTTGTTAGTTGGGTGACGTGTACTTCCCCTAACAGTTTAGTCTCAAGAAAGCTAGGCGGCCCGCCATCGCATAATTTCAAAGGTACATGGGAGCTAAGTTGGATTGGTATTAAAGGGAGACAATCTTCTGTCATCGTCGGATTGGTTTGTAAGCGTTTGTCCACGGGTGGAATGCGCTCGCGGAGAAGGGAAACGTTGTCCACCGGACAGGTCTGAGTTCTGAACGATGTAGCCTAGCCTTCAGTACGACCAACACAGTCTCCGCGGCGAACTCTTTTTGTTTTCAGAGGCACATTGCTGTCAGCCGAAAACCATGCGATTTCAGCTGATCCGGTTTAGGGCAGACCGGAAAATTTTCCCCCAGACAGACACTCTGGTTTCTCTTCACATCGAGTAAATCTTTCGCCTTTTACTAAAGATTTCCGTGGAGAGGAGCATTATAATGAGTCTTAGAAGACTATTTTTCACGCCCTACGCTGTAGGGTGAATATTTCCAATGTAAACATGAGTGGGTGACTACATAATTTGTTGTTTTTAACCCTGGGATAGAAAATGAACCCTGCCGTTGGGAGGTTTCGTTTCCTTTGGCACGTTTTTCCGTGGCCTTGGACGGAACCGGACAACTCTTGTCTGATGGCCATGCATAATTAGTGAGTACATAAATCAAAAAAGATTTCAAATACGTCTAGGTTCAGTGCCGAAGAACCAAATCAAAACCAACTACTGTTCTGTCTAGACTTTATTATTATTATTTATTTATTTTTAAACAACTCACTCGTTTCGATTCCAACAAACAACAGTTCAGACTGCTGGCAGAACAACAGTCGGTCACGCGCCTCAAAGCAATGGCGTCATTTTATTTTTTGTTAGTTGGGTGACGTGTACTTCCCCTAACAGTTTAGTCTCAAGAAAGCTAGGCGGCCCGCCATCGCATAATTTCAAAGGTACATGGGAGCTAAGTTGGATTGGTATTAAAGGGAGACAATCTTCTGTCATCGTCGGATTGGTTTGTAAGCGTTTGTCCACGGGTGGAATGCGCTCGCGGAGAAGGGAAACGTTGTCCACCGGACAGGTCTGAGTTCTGAACGATGTAGCCTAGCCTTCAGTACGACCAACACAGTCTCCGCGGCGAACTCTTTTTGTTTTCAGAGGCACATTGCTGTCAGCCGAAAACCATGCGATTCCAGCTGATCCGGTTTAGGGCAGACCGGAAAATTTTCCCCCAGACAGACACTCTGGTTTCTCTTCACATCGAGTAAATCTTTCGCCTTTACTAAAGATTTCCGTGGAGAGGAGCATTATAATGAGTCTTAGAAGACTATTTTTCACGCCCTACGCTGTAGGGTGAATATTTCCAATGTAAACATGAGTGGGTGACTACATAATTTGTTGTTTTTAACCCTGGGATAGAAAATGAACCCTGCCGTTGGGAGGTTTCGTTTCCTTTGGCACGTTTTTCCGTGGCCTTGGACGGAACCGGACAACTCTTGTCCGATGGCCATGCATAATTAGTGAGTACATAAATCAAAAAAGATTTCAAATACGTCTAGGTTCAGTGCCGAAGAACCAAATCAAAACCAACTACTGTTCTGTCTAGACTTTATTATTATTATTTATTTATTTTTAAACAACTCACTCGTTTCGATTCCAACAAACAACAGTTCAGACTGCTGGCAGAACAACAGTCGGTCACGCGCCTCAAAGCAATGGCGTCATTTTATTTTTTGTTAGTTGGGTGACGTGTACTTCCCCTAACAGTTTAGTCTCAAGAAAGCTAGGCGGCCCGCCATCGCATAATTTCAAAGGTACATGGGAGCTAAGTTGGATTGGTATTAAAGGGAGACAATCTTCTGTCATCGTCGGATTGGTTTGTAAGCGTTTGTCCACGGGTGGAATGCGCTCGCGGAGAAGGGAAACGTTGTCCACCGGACAGGTCTGAGTTCTGAACGATGTAGCCTAGCCTTCAGTACGACCAACACAGTCTCCGCGGCGAACTCTTTTTGTTTTCAGAGGCACATTGCTGTCAGCCGAAAACCATGCGATTCCAGCTGATCCGGTTTAGGGCAGACCGGAAAATTTTCCCCCAGACAGACACTCTGGTTTCTCTTCACATCGAGTAAATCTTTCGCCTTTTACTAAAGATTTCCGTGGAGAGGAGCATTATAATGAGTCTTAGAAGACTATTTTTCACGCCCTACGCTGTAGGGTGAATATTTCCAATGTAAACATGAGTGGGTGACTACATCATTTGTTGTTTTTAACCCTGGGATAGAAAATGAACCCTGCCGTTGGGAGGTTTCGTTTCCTTTGGCACGTTTTTCCGTGGCCTTGGACGGAACCGGACAACTCTTGTCCGATGGCCATGCATAATTAGTGAGTACATAAATCAAAAAAGATTTCAAATACGTCTAGGTTCAGTGCCGAAGAACCAAATCAAAACCAACTACTGTTCTGTCTAGACTTTATTATTTATTTATTTTTAAACAACTCACTCGTTTCGATTCCAACAAACAACAGTTCAGACTGCTGGCAGAACAACAGTCGGTCACGCGCCTCAAAGCAATGGCGTCATTTTATTTTTTGTTAGTTGGGTGACGTGTACTTCCCCTAACAGTTTAGTCTCAAGAAAGCTAGGCGGCCCGCCATCGCATAATTTCAAAGGTACATGGGAGCTAAGTTGGATTGGTATTAAAGGGAGACAATCTTCTGTCATCGTCGGATTGGTTTGTAAGCGTTTGTCCACGGGTGGAATGCGCTCGCGGAGAAGGGAAACGTTGTCCACCGGACAGGTCTGAGTTCTGAACGATGTAGCCTAGCCTTCAGTACGACCAACACAGTCTCCGCGGCGAACTCTTTTTGTTTTCAGAGGCACATTGCTGTCAGCCGAAAACCATGCGATTTCAGCTGATCCGGTTTAGGGCAGACCGGAAAATTTTCCCCCAGACAGACACTCTGGTTTCTCTTCACATCGAGTAAATCTTTCGCCTTTTACTAAAGATTTCCGTGGAGAGGAGCATTATAATGAGTCTTAGAAGACTATTTTTCACGCCCTACGCTGTAGGGTGAATATTTCCAATGTAAACATGAGTGGGTGACTACATAATTTGTTTTTTTTAACCCTGGGATAGAAAATGAACCCTGCCGTTGGGAGGTTTCGTTTCCTTTGGCACGTTTTTCCGTGGCCTTGGACGGAACCGGACAACTCTTGTCTGATGGCCATGCATAATTAGTGAGTACATAAATCAAAAAAGATTTCAAATACGTCTAGGTTCAGTGCCGAAGAACCAAATCAAAACCAACTACTGTTCTGTCTAGACTTTATTATTATTATTTATTTATTTTTAAACAACTCACTCGTTTCGATTCCAACAAACAACAGTTCAGACTGCTGGCAGAACAACAGTCGGTCACGCGCCTCAAAGCAATGGCGTCATTTTATTTTTTGTTAGTTGGGTGACGTGTACTTCCCCTAACAGTTTAGTCTCAAGAAAGCTAGGCGGCCCGCCATCGCATAATTTCAAAGGTACATGGGAGCTAAGTTGGATTGGTATTAAAGGGAGACAATCTTCTGTCATCGTCGGATTGGTTTGTAAGCGTTTGTCCACGGGTGGAATGCGCTCGCGGAGAAGGGAAACGTTGTCCACCGGACAGGTCTGAGTTCTGAACGATGTAGCCTAGCCTTCAGTACGACCAACACAGTCTCCGCGGCGAACTCTTTTTGTTTTCAGAGGCACATTGCTGTCAGCCGAAAACCATGCGATTCCAGCTGATCCGGTTTAGGGCAGACCGGAAAATTTTCCCCCAGACAGACACTCTGGTTTCTCTTCACATCGAGTAAATCTTTCGCCTTTTACTAAAGATTTCCGTGGAGAGGAGCATTATAATGAGTCTTAGAAGACTATTTTTCACGCCCTACGCTGTAGGGTGAATATTTCCAATGTAAACATGAGTGGGTGACTACATAATTTGTTGTTTTTAACCCTGGGATAGAAAATGAACCCTGCCGTTGGGAGGTTTCGTTTCCTTTGGCACGTTTTTCCGTGGCCTTGGACGGAACCGGACAACTCTTGTCCGATGGCCATGCATAATTAGTGAGTACATAAATCAAAAAAGATTTCAAATACGTCTAGGTTCAGTGCCGAAGAACCAAATCAAAACCAACTACTGTTCTGTCTAGACTTTATTATTTATTTATTTTTAAACAACTCACTCGTTTCGATTCCAACAAACAACAGTTCAGACTGCTGGCAGAACAACAGTCGGTCACGCGCCTCAAAGCAATGGCGTCATTTTATTTTTTGTTAGTTGGGTGACGTGTACTTCCCCTAACAGTTTAGTCTCAAGAAAGCTAGGCGGCCCGCCATCGCATAATTTCAAAGGTACATGGGAGCTAAGTTGGATTGGTATTAAAGGGAGACAATCTTCTGTCATCGTCGGATTGGTTTGTAAGCGTTTGTCCACGGGTGGAATGCGCTCGCGGAGAAGGGAAACGTTGTCCACCGGACAGGTCTGAGTTCTGAACGATGTAGTCTAGCCTTCAGTGCGACCAACACAGTCTCCGCGGCGAACTCGTTTTGTTTTCAGAGGCACATTGCTGTCAGCCGAAAACCATGCGATTCCAGCTGATCCGGTTTAGGGCAGACCGGAAAATTTTCCCCCAGACAGACACTCTGGTTTCTCTTCACATCGAGTAAATCTTTCGCCTTTTACTAAAGATTTCCGTGGAGAGGAGCATTATAATGAGTCTTAGAAGACTATTTTTCACGCCCTACGCTGTAGGGTGAATATTTCCAATGTAAACATGAGTGGGTGACTACATCATTTGTTTTTTTTAACCCTGGGATAGAAAATGAACCCTGCCGTTGGGAGGTTTCGTTTCCTTTGGCACGTTTTTCCGTGGCCTTGGACGGAACCGGACAACTCTTGTCCGATGGCCATGCATAATTAGTGAGTACATAAATCAAAAAAGATTTCAAATACGTCTAGGTTCAGTGCCGAAGAACCAAATCAAAACCAACTACTGTTCTGTCTAGACTTTATTATTATTATTTATTTATTTTTAAACAACTCACTCGTTTCGATTCCAACAAACAACAGTTCAGACTGCTGGCAGAACAACAGTCGGTCACGCGCCTCAAAGCAATGGCGTCATTTTATTTTTTGTTAGTTGGGTGACGTGTACTTCCCCTAACAGTTTAGTCTCAAGAAAGCTAGGCGGCCCGCCATCGCATAATTTCAAAGGTACATGGGAGCTAAGTTGGATTGGTATTAAAGGGAGACAATCTTCTGTCATCGTCGGATTGGTTTGTAAGCGTTTGTCCACGGGTGGAATGCGCTCGCGGAGAAGGGAAACGTCCACCGGACAGGTCTGAGTTCTGAACGATGTAGCCTAGCCTTCAGTACGACCAACACAGTCTCCGCGGCGAACTCTTTTTGTTTTCAGAGGCACATTGCTGTCAGCCGAAAACCATGCGATTTCAGCTGATCCGGTTTAGGGCAGACCGGAAAATTTTCCGCCAGACAGACACTCTGGTTTCTCTTCACATCGAGTAAATCTTTCGCCTTTTACTAAAGATTTCCGTGGAGAGCAGCATTATAATGAGTCTTAGAAGACTATTTTTCACGCCCTACGCTGTAGGGTGAATATTTCCAATGTAAACATGAGTGGGTGACTACATCATTTGTTTTTTTTAACCCTGGGATAGAAAATGAACCCTGCCGTTGGGAGGTTTCGTTTCCTTTGGCACGTTTTTCCGTGGCCTTGGACGGAACCGGACAACTCTTGTCTGATGGCCATGCATAATTAGTGAGTACATAAATCAAAAAAGATTTCAAATACGTCTAGGTTCAGTGCCGAAGAACCAAATCAAAACCAACTACTGTTCTGTCTAGACTTTATTATTATTATTTTTTTTTTTAAACAACTCACTCGTTTCGATTCCAACAAACAACAGTTCAGACTGCTGGCAGAACGACAACAGTCGGTCACGCGCCTCAAAGCAATGGCGTCATTTTATTTTTTGTTAGTTGGGTGACGTGTACTTCCCCTAACAGTTTAGTCTCAAGAAAGCTAGGCGGCCCGCCATCGCATAATTTCAAAGGTACATGGGAGCTAAGTTGGATTGGTATTAAAGGGAGACAATCTTCTGTCATCGTCGGATTGGTTTGTAAGCGTTTGTCCACGGGTGGAATGCGCTCGCGGAGAAGGGAAACGTTGTCCACCGGACAGGTCTGAGTTCTGAACGATGTAGCCTAGCCCTCAGTACGACCAACACAGTCTCCGCGGCGAACTCTTTTTGTTTTCAGAGGCACATTGCTGTCAGCTGAAAACCATGCGATTTCAGCTGATCCGGTTTAGGGCAGACCGGAAAATTTTCCGCCAGACAGACACTCTGGTTTCTCTTCACATCGAGTAAATCTTTCGCCTTTTACTAAAGATTTCCGTGGAGAGGAGCATTATAATGAGTCTTAGAAGACTATTTTTCACGCCCTACGCTGTAGGGTGAATATTTCCAATGTAAACATGAGTGGGTGACTACATAATTTGTTGTTTTTAACCCTGGGATAGAAAATGAACCCTGCCGTTGGGAGGTTTCGTTTCCTTTGGCACGTTTTTCCGTGGCCTTGGACGGAACCGGACAACTCTTGTCCGATGGCCATGCATAATTAGTGAGTACATAAATCAAAAAAGATTTCAAATACGTCTAGGTTCAGTGCCGAAGAACCAAATCAAAACCAACTACTGTTCTGTCTAGACTTTATTATTATTATTTATTTATTTTTAAACAACTCACTCGTTTCGATTCCAACAAACAACAGTTCAGACTGCTGGCAGAACAACAGTCGGTCACGCGCCTCAAAGCAATGGCGTCATTTTATTTTTTGTTAGTTGGGTGACGTGTACTTCCCCTAACAGTTTAGTCTCAAGAAAGCTAGGCGGCCCGCCATCGCATAATTTCAAAGGTACATGGGAGCTAAGTTGGATTGGTATTAAAGGGAGACAATCTTCTGTCATCGTCGGATTGGTTTGTAAGCGTTTGTCCACGGGTGGAATGCGCTCGCGGAGAAGGGAAACGTTGTCCACCGGACAGGTCTGAGTTCTGAACGATGTAGCCTAGCCTTCAGTACGACCAACACAGTCTCCGCGGCGAACTCTTTTTGTTTTCAGAGGCACATTGCTGTCAGCCGAAAACCATGCGATTCCAGCTGATCCGGTTTAGGGCAGACCGGAAAATTTTCCCCCAGACAGACACTCTGGTTTCTCTTCACATCGAGTAAATCTTTCGCCTTTTACTAAAGATTTCCGTGGAGAGGAGCATTATAATGAGTCTTAGAAGACTATTTTTCACGCCCTACGCTGTAGGGTGAATATTTCCAATGTAAACATGAGTGGGTGACTACATCATTTGTTTTTTTTAACCCTGGGATAGAAAATGAACCCTGCCGTTGGGAGGTTTCGTTTCCTTTGGCACGTTTTTCCGTGGCCTTGGACGGAACCGGACAACTCTTGTCCGATGGCCATGCATAATTAGTGAGTACATAAATCAAAAAAGATTTCAAATACGTCTAGGTTCAGTGCCGAAGAACCAAATCAAAACCAACTACTGTTCTGTCTAGACTTTATTATTATTATTTATTTATTTTTAAACAACTCACTCGTTTCGATTCCAACAAACAACAGTTCAGACTGCTGGCAGAACAACAGTCGGTCACGCGCCTCAAAGCAATGGCGTCATTTTATTTTTTGTTAGTTGGGTGACGTGTACTTCCCCTAACAGTTTAGTCTCAAGAAAGCTAGGCGGCCCGCCATCGCATAATTTCAAAGGTACATGGGAGCTAAGTTGGATTGGTATTAAAGGGAGACAATCTTCTGTCATCGTCGGATTGGTTTGTAAGCGTTTGTCCACGGGTGGAATGCGCTCGCGGAGAAGGGAAACGTTGTCCACCGGACAGGTCTGAGTTCTGAACGATGTAGCCTAGCCTTCAGTACGACCAACACAGTCTCCGCGGCGAACTCTTTTTGTTTTCAGAGGCACATTGCTGTCAGCCGAAAACCATGCGATTTCAGCTGATCCGGTTTAGGGCAGACCGGAAAATTTTCCGCCAGACAGACACTCTGGTTTCTCTTCACATCGAGTAAATCTTTCGCCTTTTACTAAAGATTTCCGTGGAGAGGAGCATTATAATGAGTCTTAGAAGACTATTTTTCACGCCCTACGCTGTAGGGTGAATATTTCCAATGTAAACATGAGTGGGTGACTACATCATTTGTTTTTTTTAACCCTGGGATAGAAAATGAACCCTGCCGTTGGGAGGTTTCGTTTCCTTTGGCACGTTTTTCCGTGGCCTTGGACGGAACCGGACAACTCTTGTCTGATGGCCATGCATAATTAGTGAGTACATAAATCAAAAAAGATTTCAAATACGTCTAGGTTCAGTGCCGAAGAACCAAATCAAAACCAACTACTGTTCTGTCTAGACTTTATTATTATTATTTTTTTTTTTAAACAACTCACTCGTTTCGATTCCAACAAACAACAGTTCAGACTGCTGGCAGAACGACAACAGTCGGTCACGCGCCTCAAAGCAATGGCGTCATTTTATTTTTTGTTAGTTGGGTGACGTGTACTTCCCCTAACAGTTTAGTCTCAAGAAAGCTAGGCGGCCCGCCATCGCATAATTTCAAAGGTACATGGGAGCTAAGTTGGATTGGTATTAAAGGGAGACAATCTTCTGTCATCGTCGGATTGGTTTGTAAGCGTTTGTCCACGGGTGGAATGCGCTCGCGGAGAAGGGAAACGTTGTCCACCGGACAGGTCTGAGTTCTGAACGATGTAGCCTAGCCCTCAGTACGACCAACACAGTCTCCGCGGCGAACTCTTTTTGTTTTCAGAGGCACATTGCTGTCAGCCGAAAACCATGCGATTTCAGCTGATCCGGTTTAGGGCAGACCGGAAAATTTTCCGCCAGACAGACACTCTGGTTTCTCTTCACATCGAGTAAATCTTTCGCCTTTTACTAAAGATTTCCGTGGAGAGGAGCATTATAATGAGTCTTAGAAGACTATTTTTCACGCCCTACGCTGTAGGGTGAATATTTCCAATGTAAACATGAGTGGGTGACTACATAATTTGTTGTTTTAAACCCTGGGATAGAAAATGAACCCTGCCGTTGGGAGGTTTCGTTTCCTTTGGCACGTTTTTCCGTGGCCTTGGACGGAACCGGACAACTCTTGTCCGATGGCCATGCATAATTAGTGAGTACATAAATCAAAAAAGATTTCAAATACGTCTAGGTTCAGTGCCGAAGAACCAAATCAAAACCAACTACTGTTCTGTCTAGACTTTATTATTATTATTTATTTATTTTTAAACAACTCACTCGTTTCGATTCCAACAAACAACAGTTCAGACTGCTGGCAGAACAACAGTCGGTCACGCGCCTCAAAGCAATGGCGTCATTTTATTTTTTGTTAGTTGGGTGACGTGTACTTCCCCTAACAGTTTAGTCTCAAGAAAGCTAGGCGGCCCGCCATCGCATAATTTCAAAGGTACATGGGAGCTAAGTTGGATTGGTATTAAAGGGAGACAATCTTCTGTCATCGTCGGATTGGTTTGTAAGCGTTTGTCCACGGGTGGAATGCGCTCGCGGAGAAGGGAAACGTTGTCCACCGGACAGGTCTGAGTTCTGAACGATGTAGCCTAGCCTTCAGTACGACCAACACAGTCTCCGCGGCGAACTCTTTTTGTTTTCAGAGGCACATTGCTGTCAGCCGAAAACCATGCGATTCCAGCTGATCCGGTTTAGGGCAGACCGGAAAATTTTCCCCCAGACAGACACTCTGGTTTCTCTTCACATCGAGTAAATCTTTCGCCTTTTACTAAAGATTTCCGTGGAGAGGAGCATTATAATGAGTCTTAGAAGACTATTTTTCACGCCCTACGCTGTAGGGTGAATATTTCCAATGTAAACATGAGTGGGTGACTACATCATTTGTTTTTTTTAACCCTGGGATAGAAAATGAACCCTGCCGTTGGGAGGTTTCGTTTCCTTTGGCACGTTTTTCCGTGGCCTTGGACGGAACCGGACAACTCTTGTCCGATGGCCATGCATAATTAGTGAGTACATAAATCAAAAAAGATTTCAAATACGTCTAGGTTCAGTGCCGAAGAACCAAATCAAAACCAACTACTGTTCTGTCTAGACTTTATTATTATTATTTATTTATTTTTAAACAACTCACTCGTTTCGATTCCAACAAACAACAGTTCAGACTGCTGGCAGAACAACAGTCGGTCACGCGCCTCAAAGCAATGGCGTCATTTTTTTTTTTTGTTAGTTGGGTGACGTGTACTTCCCCTAACAGTTTAGTCTCAAGAAAGCTAGGCGGCCCGCCATCGCATAATTTCAAAGGTACATGGGAGCTAAGTTGGATTGGTATTAAAGGGAGACAATCTTCTGTCATCGTCGGATTGGTTTGTAAGCGTTTGTCCACGGGTGGAATGCGCTCGCGGAGAAGGGAAACGTTGTCCACCGGACAGGTCTGAGTTCTGAACGATGTAGCCTAGCCTTCAGTACGACCAACACAGTCTCCGCGGCGAACTCTTTTTGTTTTCAGAGGCACATTGCTGTCAGCCGAAAACCATGCGATTTCAGCTGATCCGGTTTAGGGCAGACCGGAAAATTTTCCCCCAGACAGACACTCTGGTTTCTCTTCACATCGAGTAAATCTTTCGCCTTTTACTAAAGATTTCCGTGGAGAGGAGCATTATAATGAGTCTTAGAAGACTATTTTTCACGCCCTACGCTGTAGGGTGAATATTTCCAATGTAAACATGAGTGGGTGACTACATAATTTGTTGTTTTTAACCCTGGGATAGAAAATGAACCCTGCCGTTGGGAGGTTTCGTTTCCTTTGGCACGTTTTTCCGTGGCCTTGGACGGAACCGGACAACTCTTGTCCGATGGCCATGCATAATTAGTGAGTACATAAATCAAAAAAGATTTCAAATACGTCTAGGTTCAGTGCCGAAGAACCAAATCAAAACCAACTACTGTTCTGTCTAGACTTTATTATTATTATTTATTTATTTTTAAACAACTCACTCGTTTCGATTCCAACAAACAACAGTTCAGACTGCTGGCAGAACAACAGTCGGTCACGCGCCTCAAAGCAATGGCGTCATTTTATTTTTTGTTAGTTGGGTGACGTGTACTTCCCCTAACAGTTTAGTCTCAAGAAAGCTAGGCGGCCCGCCATCGCATAATTTCAAAGGTACATGGGAGCTAAGTTGGATTGGTATTAAAGGGAGACAATCTTCTGTCATCGTCGGATTGGTTTGTAAGCGTTTGTCCACGGGTGGAATGCGCTCGCGGAGAAGGGAAACGTTGTCCACCGGACAGGTCTGAGTTCTGAACGATGTAGCCTAGCCTTCAGTACGACCAACACAGTCTCCGCGGCGAACTCTTTTTGTTTTCAGAGGCACATTGCTGTCAGCCGAAAACCATGCGATTTCAGCTGATCCGGTTTAGGGCAGACCGGAAAATTTTCCCCCAGACAGACACTCTGGTTTCTCTTCACATCGAGTAAATCTTTCGCCTTTTACTAAAGATTTCCGTGGAGAGGAGCATTATAATGAGTCTTAGAAGACTATTTTTCACGCCCTACGCTGTAGGGTGAATATTTCCAATGTAAACATGAGTGGGTGACTACATAATTTGTTGTTTTTAACCCTGGGATAGAAAATGAACCCTGCCGTTGGGAGGTTTCGTTTCCTTTGGCACGTTTTTCCGTGGCCTTGGACGGAACCGGACAACTCTTGTCCGATGGCCATGCATAATTAGTGAGTACATAAATCAAAAAAGATTTCAAATACGTCTAGGTTCAGTGCCGAAGAACCAAATCAAAACCAACTACTGTTCTGTCTAGACTTTATTATTATTATTTATTTATTTTTAAACAACTCACTCGTTTCGATTCCAACAAACAACAGTTCAGACTGCTGGCAGAACAACAGTCGGTCACGCGCCTCAAAGCAATGGCGTCATTTTTTTTTTTTGTTAGTTGGGTGACGTGTACTTCCCCTAACAGTTTAGTCTCAAGAAAGCTAGGCGGCCCGCCATCGCATAATTTCAAAGGTACATGGGAGCTAAGTTGGATTGGTATTAAAGGGAGACAATCTTCTGTCATCGTCGGATTGGTTTGTAAGCGTTTGTCCACGGGTGGAATGCGCTCGCGGAGAAGGGAAACGTTGTCCACCGGACAGGTCTGAGTTCTGAACGATGTATGTGAGCGGCTGGAGTGTGTTTATCTGTTATTATAATTATTTGTAACTAAGAAGGCGAATGTCGCTTTTTGTGTTCCTTTTAGGATTGTTGTGGTTTTTAGTTAAGTAGTCCGCTATTATGGCGCTGATATGATTTTGATTTTACAATGGTTTGTAGCCTGGTTATTGTGTCTTGTTTATATTTTAATGTTATTATTTATGCAAACTTTGTTTCGGATTGTTGCTCCACTTTGCTTTATGTCCTGAATGTAAGTTATTGTTGTATTAGGGACTATTTTCTTGTGCGTAGCTTTGGTTTCTTTGTTCGTAGTATTGGGTTCTTTGTTCGTGAATGTGGGGTGTCGACAGGGAGGGACGTTCTGCTGGAATGTCGAGGCCTGTGTGTTAAAGAGTTTCTGTGACACCTTTATATGGTGTATGGTAACGTAGGGTTATTTTTATAGTGTTTTATTATGTTTTCCATATTTTTGTTTGCTTATTTTGTATACAAAGTGACTACGTACTAGATCTATTTAGTCTTGACTTTGAGAAGTTTCAATGTTTGTTTTATCCAGACCACGTGGTAGCACGATGGCCTGGGTTTAGTCATGGATTATTGTAGATTTTACTTTCATTTATGAGAGCCTCTTGTTTAGGCTGACAATTGTGTCAGCTTACTGCCTTGTGTATAACTTTTTTTACATTTTAAATTGATTTGTCTTATTTTTCCTCTTTCTAGGACGGTGGTCCGAAATTGGGTGTTTTGTTTCGTTTGAGTTCTGTTTGTTTTGTACGTCTTGAGTGTTTTGTCTAGATCTAGATTCTGGTTTTTTTTATAATAACTTTTGGTTCCATATTTATTATTTTGTTAAATAAATTTTATTAACTGTAAAAGTTTTTGTTTTATTTTAGTAACTTATTATTTAGACTAAGGTTAGGTTATTAACCAGCCTGGGTTTAGCCGGGCTTGCACTGACCGGACAGTAGTTAGTTAGATAAGCCTAGGGAAGGGTTAGATAGATTTTAAGGTATCCCCCCCTAGCAGGGCTTACAAATTGGTAGCACGAGTGGGGTCAGTGCTTTAGTTAAATTTTTGTTTTTCTGTTAGGACTAGGTTAGTTTAGATAAAAAAATTTCTTGATAGGCCCTTTATGGAACCATTTGTGTTTAGTTTGTGTTTAGTGTAGGAACCGTTTGTTGTTTAAAACACCCAATTCGGACGAGATGGCGGAGGTGGCACCAACCATCATCATCGTTCCACCCAGGGAGATCCTAATCCGGAGGTTCCATGGGGACAGCCATGGCTATGAGGTGGACCGGTTCATCAAAGAGGTCCAGTCCCTCTGGAGGGCCAGGGGAAACCTCTCAGTAGAAGAGAGGAAGGACCTCCTCTGGCAGTACCTGGGGGAAGCGGTGAGAGAGGAGCTGAGCTGCAGGGGTGATGACCTGCAGCATGACCCAGAAGCCACCCTCAGGCTCCTCAGAGAGGTGTACGGCGAGAAGAGGAGGGTACCGCAGCTCATGGCCCAGTTTCAGATGGTTGTACAGGGCCAACACGAGTCGGTGAGGGCTTACTCGCACCGACTGCACAGGGCCTTCAAGACCCTGGTTACGAGGCAGAGTGCCCTGCAGGTCCCACAGACTGATGCAGGGTTTCTTCGAGACCAGTTTGTGGAAAACCTGAGCCAGGCCACAGTCAGACGCCATCTGCACGAGCTGATTTTCCGGGATCCTAAGATCCCCTTCCTGGCCATACGGGATGCGGCCATTCGATGGTCTGGAGACGAGGACCCTCTTGCTGAACCTGCCTACGTGGCAGCAATAAATGCCAGGCCAATTGAACAATGTTCGTTCAGGTCCAAGCTGGAGGACAAAATCAACAGGCTCACAGAGCAGCTTGCTGCTCTGCTGAAGCACTTTACGCGGGGCACCAAATTTTCCAATGTGCGCCAAGCACCTCGCAAGCGCACGGAGGTCCAATCAAAGGGCTGCTTTAACTGTCACCAGAGGGGTCACCTCGCCCGTCATTGCCATAGGGGAAAAAAATATGAGCCCAAAGGGAATCAAGTGACACCGAAGGTATGGCGAGGGGACAAGGTCCTACGCCCCCGCGAAAGGACTCTGGTGCCTGCCAAGGGTGTACCAACCATTCAGGCGATGGAAGGAGACCCCAGAATGAAGGACGACAAGGTGGTACCGCCATTAGACCAACCTTTTCACCCAGATACGTCAGTGGTATCAGACCCAACATCCTGCCTACGCGCCAGCATAACCAGTGTAAAGGTGGACCAATCTGAGGAACTAGAGGCAATGGTTCCACCTAACCCATCCTTAATTAAGGCACCGGGTGCTGGGGCATGCCCCCAGACAGAGTCAAGTAAGGACAAACAGGTCAAAAAGGCACCTGTAGCTGAACTGGCCATAGGCGACCTGGTCCTTCTGAGACAACCCCCACTTGGCAGACGCAAAATAGCAGACCTGGACGGCCCGACAGTTTATGTCGTGGTCGAATTACCTCCGATCACCGGCGGGTGTTACGCCATTAAAAAGAAAGATGGCCCTTCTGGCACCCGCCGGGTGGCCAGCACACAGATTAGGAGATATGTGCCTCCCAAGGCTCAACCACCCTCCCCAAGGCCGGTCAAAGTTGTACCGCCGGCTGCTACAGCCACATCGTCTGATTTTTTTGCAAAATTTTGTTTTTTGTAAAATTTATGATTGTGCCCTGTGGGCTGATTTTTTTGCAAGTTCTTTTGCAAAAATTGTGATTGTGCCCTGTGGGCTGGTTTTTTTGCAAAGTTTTTGTTTTTTTGTAACATTTATGATTATGCCCTGTGGGCTGATTTTTTTCAAGTTATTTAGCTTGCGGTGACCGCAAGCTTTAAGGGGCGTGTATGTGAGCGGCTGGAGTGTGTTTATCTGTTATTATAATTATTTGTAACTAAGAAGGCGAATGTCGCTTTTTGTGTTCCTTTTAGGATTGTTGTGGTTTTTAGTTAAGTAGTCCGCTATTATGGCGCTGATATGATTTTGATTTTACAATGGTTTGTAGCCTGGTTATTGTGTCTTGTTTATATTTTAATGTTATTATTTATGCAAACTTTGTTTCGGATTGTTGCTCCACTTTGCTTTATGTCCTGAATGTAAGTTATTGTTGTATTAGGGACTATTTTCTTGTGCGTAGCTTTGGTTTCTTTGTTCGTAGTATTGGGTTCTTTGTTCGTGAATGTGGGGTGTCGACAGGGAGGGACGTTCTGCTGGAATGTCGAGGCCTGTGTGTTAAAGAGTTTCTGTGACACCTTTATATGGTGTATGGTAACGTAGGGTTATTTTTATAGTGTTTTATTATGTTTTCCATATTTTTGTTTGCTTATTTTGTATACAAAGTGACTACGTACTAGATCTATTTAGTCTTGACTTTGAGAAGTTTCAATGTTTGTTTTATCCAGACCACGTGGTAGCACGATGGCCTGGGTTTAGTCATGGATTATTGTAGATTTTACTTTCATTTATGAGAGCCTCTTGTTTAGGCTGACAATTGTGTCAGCTTACTGCCTTGTGTATAACTTTTTTTACATTTTAAATTGATTTGTCTTATTTTTCCTCTTTCTAGGACGGTGGTCCGAAATTGGGTGTTTTGTTTCGTTTGAGTTCTGTTTGTTTTGTACGTCTTGAGTGTTTTGTCTAGATCTAGATTCTGGTTTTTTTTATAATAACTTTTGGTTCCATATTTATTATTTTGTTAAATAAATTTTATTAACTGTAAAAGTTTTTGTTTTATTTTAGTAACTTATTATTTAGACTAAGGTTAGGTTATTAACCAGCCTGGGTTTAGCCGGGCTTGCACTGACCGGACAGTAGTTAGTTAGATAAGCCTAGGGAAGGGTTAGATAGATTTTAAGGTATCCCCCCCTAGCAGGGCTTACATGTAGCCTAGCCTTCAGTACGACCAACACAGTCTCCGCGGCGAACTCTTTTTGTTTTCAGAGGCACATTGCTGTCAGCCGAAAACCATGCGATTTCAGCTGATCCGGTTTAGGGCAGACCGGAAAATTTTCCCCCAGACAGACACTCTGGTTTCTCTTCACATCGAGTAAATCTTTCGCCTTTTACTAAAGATTTCCGTGGAGAGGAGCATTATAATGAGTCTTAGAAGACTATTTTTCACGCCCTACGCTGTAGGGTGAATATTTCCAATGTAAACATGAGTGGGTGACTACATAATTTGTTGTTTTTAACCCTGGGATAGAAAATGAACCCTGCCGTTGGGAGGTTTCGTTTCCTTTGGCACGTTTTTCCGTGGCCTTGGACGGAACCGGACAACTCTTGTCCGATGGCCATGCATAATTAGTGAGTACATAAATCAAAAAAGATTTCAAATACGTCTAGGTTCAGTGCCGAAGAACCAAATCAAAACCAACTACTGTTCTGTCTAGACTTTATTATTATTATTT
Organism: Physella acuta; assembly: GCF_028476545.2. Taxonomy (NCBI): domain Eukaryota; kingdom Metazoa; phylum Mollusca; class Gastropoda; family Physidae; genus Physella; species Physella acuta. Next base: position 20,267 of record NW_026732235.1, on the reverse strand, counting down.
ATTTATTTTTAAACAACTCACTCGTTTCGATTCCAACAAACAACAGTTCAGACTGCTGGCAGAACAACAGTCGGTCACGCGCCTCAAAGCAATGGCGTCATTTTATTTTTTGTTAGTTGGGTGACGTGTACTTCCCCTAACAGTTTAGTCTCAAGAAAGCTAGGCGGCCCGCCATCGCATAATTTCAAAGGTACATGGGAGCTAAGTTGGATTGGTATTAAAGGGAGACAATCTTCTGTCATCGTCGGATTGGTTTGTAAGCGTTTGTCCACGGGTGGAATGCGCTCGCGGAGAAGGGAAACGTTGTCCACCGGACAGGTCTGAGTTCTGAACGATGTAGCCTAGCCTTCAGTACGACCAACACAGTCTCCGCGGCGAACTCTTTTTGTTTTCAGAGGCACATTGCTGTCAGCCGAAAACCATGCGATTCCAGCTGATCCGGTTTAGGGCAGACCGGAAAATTTTCCCCCAGACAGACACTCTGGTTTCTCTTCACATCGAGTAAATCTTTCGCCTTTTACTAAAGATTTCCGTGGAGAGGAGCATTATAATGAGTCTTAGAAGACTATTTTTCACGCCCTACGCTGTAGGGTGAATATTTCCAATGTAAACATGAGTGGGTGACTACATCATTTGTTTTTTTTAACCCTGGGATAGAAAATGAACCCTGCCGTTGGGAGGTTTCGTTTCCTTTGGCACGTTTTTCCGTGGCCTTGGACGGAACCGGACAACTCTTGTCCGATGGCCATGCATAATTAGTGAGTACATAAATCAAAAAAGATTTCAAATACGTCTAGGTTCAGTGCCGAAGAACCAAATCAAAACCAACTACTGTTCTGTCTAGACTTTATTATTATTATTTATTTATTTTTAAACAACTCACTCGTTTCGATTCCAACAAACAACAGTTCAGACTGCTGGCAGAACAACAGTCGGTCACGCGCCTCAAAGCAATGGCGTCATTTTATTTTTTGTTAGTTGGGTGACGTGTACTTCCCCTAACAGTTTAGTCTCAAGAAAGCTAGGCGGCCCGCCATCGCATAATTTCAAAGGTACATGGGAGCTAAGTTGGATTGGTATTAAAGGGAGACAATCTTCTGTCATCGTCGGATTGGTTTGTAAGCGTTTGTCCACGGGTGGAATGCGCTCGCGGAGAAGGGAAACGTTGTCCACCGGACAGGTCTGAGTTCTGAACGATGTAGCCTAGCCTTCAGTACGACCAACACAGTCTCCGCGGCGAACTCTTTTTGTTTTCAGAGGCACATTGCTGTCAGCCGAAAACCATGCGATTTCAGCTGATCCGGTTTAGGGCAGACCGGAAAATTTTCCGCCAGACAGACACTCTGGTTTCTCTTCACATCGAGTAAATCTTTCGCCTTTTACTAAAGATTTCCGTGGAGAGGAGCATTATAATGAGTCTTAGAAGACTATTTTTCACGCCCTACGCTGTAGGGTGAATATTTCCAATGTAAACATGAGTGGGTGACTACATAATTTGTTGTTTTTAACCCTGGGATAGAAAATGAACCCTGCCGTTGGGAGGTTTCGTTTCCTTTGGCACGTTTTTCCGTGGCCTTGGACGGAACCGGACAACTCTTGTCCGATGGCCATGCATAATTAGTGAGTACATAAATCAAAAAAGATTTCAAATACGTCTAGGTTCAGTGCCGAAGAACCAAATCAAAACCAACTACTGTTCTGTCTAGACTTTATTATTATTATTTATTTATTTTTAAACAACTCACTCGTTTCGATTCCAACAAACAACAGTTCAGACTGCTGGCAGAACAACAGTCGGTCACGCGCCTCAAAGCAATGGCGTCATTTTATTTTTTGTTAGTTGGGTGACGTGTACTTCCCCTAACAGTTTAGTCTCAAGAAAGCTAGGCGGCCCGCCATCGCATAATTTCAAAGGTACATGGGAGCTAAGTTGGATTGGTATTAAAGGGAGACAATCTTCTGTCATCGTCGGATAGGTTTGTAAGCGTTTGTCCACGGGTGGAATGCGCTCGCGGAGAAGGGAAACGTTGTCCACCGGACAGGTCTGAGTTCTGAACGATGTAGCCTAGCCTTCAGTACGACCAACACAGTCTCCGCGGCGAACTCTTTTTGTTTTCAGAGGCACATTGCTGTCAGCCGAAAACCATGCGATTTCAGCTGATCCGGTTTAGGGCAGACCGGAAAATTTTCCGCCAGACAGACACTCTGGTTTCTCTTCACATCGAGTAAATCTTTCGCCTTTTACTAAAGATTTCCGTGGAGAGGAGCATTATAATGAGTCTTAGAAGACTATTTTTCACGCCCTACGCTGTAGGGTGAATATTTCCAATGTAAACATGAGTGGGTGACTACATAATTTGTTGTTTTTAACCCTGGGATAGAAAATGAACCCTGCCGTTGGGAGGTTTCGTTTCCTTTGGCACGTTTTTCCGTGGCCTTGGACGGAACCGGACAACTCTTGTCCGATGGCCATGCATAATTAGTGAGTACATAAATCAAAAAAGATTTCAAATACGTCTAGGTTCAGTGCCGAAGAACCAAATCAAAACCAACTACTGTTCTGTCTAGACTTTATTATTATTATTTATTTATTTTTAAACAACTCACTCGTTTCGATTCCAACAAACAACAGTTCAGACTGCTGGCAGAACAACAGTCGGTCACGCGCCTCAAAGCAATGGCGTCATTTTATTTTTTGTTAGTTGGGTGACGTGTACTTCCCCTAACAGTTTAGTCTCAAGAAAGCTAGGCGGCCCGCCATCGCATAATTTCAAAGGTACATGGGAGCTAAGTTGGATTGGTATTAAAGGGAGACAATCTTCTGTCATCGTCGGATTGGTTTGTAAGCGTTTGTCCACGGGTGGAATGCGCTCGCGGAGAAGGGAAACGTTGTCCACCGGACAGGTCTGAGTTCTGAACGATGTAGCCTAGCCTTCAGTACGACCAACACAGTCTCCGCGGCGAACTCTTTTTGTTTTCAGAGGCACATTGCTGTCAGCCGAAAACCATGCGATTCCAGCTGATCCGGTTTAGGGCAGACCGGAAAATTTTCCCCCAGACAGACACTCTGGTTTCTCTTCACATCGAGTAAATCTTTCGCCTTTTACTAAAGATTTCCGTGGAGAGGAGCATTATAATGAGTCTTAGAAGACTATTTTTCACGCCCTACGCTGTAGGGTGAATATTTCCAATGTAAACATGAGTGGGTGACTACATCATTTGTTTTTTTTAACCCTGGGATAGAAAATGAACCCTGCCGTTGGGAGGTTTCGTTTCCTTTGGCACGTTTTTCCGTGGCCTTGGACGGAACCGGACAACTCTTGTCCGATGGCCATGCATAATTAGTGAGTACATAAATCAAAAAAGATTTCAAATACGTCTAGGTTCAGTGCCGAAGAACCAAATCAAAACCAACTACTGTTCTGTCTAGACTTTATTATTATTATTTATTTATTTTTAAACAACTCACTCGTTTCGATTCCAACAAACAACAGTTCAGACTGCTGGCAGAACAACAGTCGGTCACGCGCCTCAAAGCAATGGCGTCATTTTATTTTTTGTTAGTTGGGTGACGTGTACTTCCCCTAACAGTTTAGTCTCAAGAAAGCTAGGCGGCCCGCCATCGCATAATTTCAAAGGTACATGGGAGCTAAGTTGGATTGGTATTAAAGGGAGTCAATCTTCTGTCATCGTCGGATTGGTTTGTAAGCGTTTGTCCACGGGTGGAATGCGCTCGCGGAGAAGGGAAACGTTGTCCACCGGACAGGTCTGAGTTCTGAACGATGTAGCCTAGCCTTCAGTACGACCAACACAGTCTCCGCGGCGAACTCTTTTTGTTTTCAGAGGCACATTGCTGTCAGCCGAAAACCATGCGATTTCAGCTGATCCGGTTTAGGGCAGACCGGAAAATTTTCCGCCAGACAGACACTCTGGTTTCTCTTCACATCGAGTAAATCTTTCGCCTTTTACTAAAGATTTCCGTGGAGAGGAGCATTATAATGAGTCTTAGAAGACTATTTTTCACGCCCTACGCTGTAGGGTGAATATTTCCAATGTAAACATGAGTGGGTGACTACATAATTTGTTGTTTTTAACCCTGGGATAGAAAATGAACCCTGCCGTTGGGAGGTTTCGTTTCCTTTGGCACGTTTTTCCGTGGCCTTGGACGGAACCGGACAACTCTTGTCCGATGGCCATGCATAATTAGTGAGTACATAAATCAAAAAAGATTTCAAATACGTCTAGGTTCAGTGCCGAAGAACCAAATCAAAACCAACTACTGTTCTGTCTAGACTTTATTATTATTATTTATTTATTTTTAAACAACTCACTCGTTTCGATTCCAACAAACAACAGTTCAGACTGCTGGCAGAACAACAGTCGGTCACGCGCCTCAAAGCAATGGCGTCATTTTATTTTTTGTTAGTTGGGTGACGTGTACTTCCCCTAACAGTTTAGTCTCAAGAAAGCTAGGCGGCCCGCCATCGCATAATTTCAAAGGTACATGGGAGCTAAGTTGGATTGGTATTAAAGGGAGACAATCTTCTGTCATCGTCGGATTGGTTTGTAAGCGTTTGTCCACGGGTGGAATGCGCTCGCGGAGAAGGGAAACGTTGTCCACCGGACAGGTCTGAGTTCTGAACGATGTAGCCTAGCCTTCAGTACGACCAACACAGTCTCCGCGGCGAACTCTTTTTGTTTTCAGAGGCACATTGCTGTCAGCCGAAAACCATGCGATTTCAGCTGATCCGGTTTAGGGCAGACCGGAAAATTTTCCGCCAGACAGACACTCTGGTTTCTCTTCACATCGAGTAAATCTTTCGCCTTTTACTAAAGATTTCCGTGGAGAGGAGCATTATAATGAGTCTTAGAAGACTATTTTTCACGCCCTACGCTGTAGGGTGAATATTTCCAATGTAAACATGAGTGGGTGACTACATAATTTGTTGTTTTTAACCCTGGGATAGAAAATGAACCCTGCCGTTGGGAGGTTTCGTTTCCTTTGGCACGTTTTTCCGTGGCCTTGGACGGAACCGGACAACTCTTGTCCGATGGCCATGCATAATTAGTGAGTACATAAATCAAAAAAGATTTCAAATACGTCTAGGTTCAGTGCCGAAGAACCAAATCAAAACCAACTACTGTTCTGTCTAGACTTTATTATTATTATTTATTTATTTTTAAACAACTCACTCGTTTCGATTCCAACAAACAACAGTTCAGACTGCTGGCAGAACAACAGTCGGTCACGCGCCTCAAAGCAATGGCGTCATTTTATTTTTTGTTAGTTGGGTGACGTGTACTTCCCCTAACAGTTTAGTCTCAAGAAAGCTAGGCGGCCCGCCATCGCATAATTTCAAAGGTACATGGGAGCTAAGTTGGATTGGTATTAAAGGGAGACAATCTTCTGTCATCGTCGGATTGGTTTGTAAGCGTTTGTCCACGGGTGGAATGCGCTCGCGGAGAAGGGAAACGTTGTCCACCGGACAGGTCTGAGTTCTGAACGATGTAGCCTAGCCTTCAGTACGACCAACACAGTCTCCGCGGCGAACTCTTTTTGTTTTCAGAGGCACATTGCTGTCAGCCGAAAACCATGCGATTCCAGCTGATCCGGTTTAGGGCAGACCGGAAAATTTTCCCCCAGACAGACACTCTGGTTTCTCTTCACATCGAGTAAATCTTTCGCCTTTTACTAAAGATTTCCGTGGAGAGGAGCATTATAATGAGTCTTAGAAGACTATTTTTCACGCCCTACGCTGTAGGGTGAATATTTCCAATGTAAACATGAGTGGGTGACTACATCATTTGTTTTTTTTAACCCTGGGATAGAAAATGAACCCTGCCGTTGGGAGGTTTCGTTTCCTTTGGCACGTTTTTCCGTGGCCTTGGACGGAACCGGACAACTCTTGTCCGATGGCCATGCATAATTAGTGAGTACATAAATCAAAAAAGATTTCAAATACGTCTAGGTTCAGTGCCGAAGAACCAAATCAAAACCAACTACTGTTCTGTCTAGACTTTATTATTATTATTTATTTATTTTTAAACAACTCACTCGTTTCGATTCCAACAAACAACAGTTCAGACTGCTGGCAGAACAACAGTCGGTCACGCGCCTCAAAGCAATGGCGTCATTTTATTTTTTGTTAGTTGGGTGACGTGTACTTCCCCTAACAGTTTAGTCTCAAGAAAGCTAGGCGGCCCGCCATCGCATAATTTCAAAGGTACATGGGAGCTAAGTTGGATTGGTATTAAAGGGAGACAATCTTCTGTCATCGTCGGATTGGTTTGTAAGCGTTTGTCCACGGGTGGAATGCGCTCGCGGAGAAGGGAAACGTTGTCCACCGGACAGGTCTGAGTTCTGAACGATGTAGCCTAGCCTTCAGTACGACCAACACAGTCTCCGCGGCGAACTCTTTTTGTTTTCAGAGGCACATTGCTGTCAGCCGAAAACCATGCGATTCCAGCTGATCCGGTTTAGGGCAGACCGGAAAATTTTCCCCCAGACAGACACTCTGGTTTCTCTTCACATCGAGTAAATCTTTCGCCTTTTACTAAAGATTTCCGTGGAGAGGAGCATTATAATGAGTCTTAGAAGACTATTTTTCACGCCCTACGCTGTAGGGTGAATATTTCCAATGTAAACATGAGTGGGTGACTACATCATTTGTTTTTTTTAACCCTGGGATAGAAAATGAACCCTGCCGTTGGGAGGTTTCGTTTCCTTTGGCACGTTTTTCCGTGGCCTTGGACGGAACCGGACAACTCTTGTCCGATGGCCATGCATAATTAGTGAGTACATAAATCAAAAAAGATTTCAAATACGTCTAGGTTCAGTGCCGAAGAACCAAATCAAAACCAACTACTGTTCTGTCTAGACTTTATTATTATTATTTTTTTTTTTTAAACAACTCACTCGTTTCGATTCCAACAAACAACAGTTCAGACTGCTGGCAGAACGACAACAGTCGGTCACGCGCCTCAAAGCAATGGCGTCATTTTATTTTTTGTTAGTTGGGTGACGTGTACTTCCCCTAACAGTTTAGTCTCAAGAAAGCTAGGCGGCCCGCCATCGCATAATTTCAAAGGTACATGGGAGCTAAGTTGGATTGGTATTAAAGGGAGACAATCTTCTGTCATCGTCGGATTGGTTTGTAAGCGTTTGTCCACGGGTGGAATGCGCTCGCGGAGAAGGGAAACGTTGTCCACCGGACAGGTCTGAGTTCTGAACGATGTAGCCTAGCCTTCAGTACGACCAACACAGTCTCCGCGGCGAACTCTTTTTGTTTTCAGAGGCACATTGCTGTCAGCCGAAAACCATGCGATTTCAGCTGATCCGGTTTAGGGCAGACCGGAAAATTTTCCGCCAGACAGACACTCTGGTTTCTCTTCACATCGAGTAAATCTTTCGCCTTTTACTAAAGATTTCCGTGGAGAGGAGCATTATAATGAGTCTTAGAAGACTATTTTTCACGCCCTACGCTGTAGGGTGAATATTTCCAATGTAAACATGAGTGGGTGACTACATAATTTGTTGTTTTTAACCCTGGGATAGAAAATGAACCCTGCCGTTGGGAGGTTTCGTTTCCTTTGGCACGTTTTTCCGTGGCCTTGGACGGAACCGGACAACTCTTGTCCGATGGCCATGCATAATTAGTGAGTACATAAATCAAAAAAGATTTCAAATACGTCTAGGTTCAGTGCCGAAGAACCAAATCAAAACCAACTACTGTTCTGTCTAGACTTTATTATTATTATTTATTTATTTTTAAACAACTCACTCGTTTCGATTCCAACAAACAACAGTTCAGACTGCTGGCAGAACAACAGTCGGTCACGCGCCTCAAAGCAATGGCGTCATTTTATTTTTTGTTAGTTGGGTGACGTGTACTTCCCCTAACAGTTTAGTCTCAAGAAAGCTAGGCGGCCCGCCATCGCATAATTTCAAAGGTACATGGGAGCTAAGTTGGATTGGTATTAAAGGGAGACAATCTTCTGTCATCGTCGGATTGGTTTGTAAGCGTTTGTCCACGGGTGGAATGCGCTCGCGGAGAAGGGAAACGTTGTCCACCGGACAGGTCTGAGTTCTGAACGATGTAGCCTAGCCTTCAGTACGACCAACACAGTCTCCGCGGCGAACTCTTTTTGTTTTCAGAGGCACATTGCTGTCAGCCGAAAACCATGCGATTCCAGCTGATCCGGTTTAGGGCAGACCGGAAAATTTTCCCCCAGACAGACACTCTGGTTTCTCTTCACATCGAGTAAATCTTTCGCCTTTTACTAAAGATTTCCGTGGAGAGGAGCATTATAATGAGTCTTAGAAGACTATTTTTCACGCCCTACGCTGTAGGGTGAATATTTCCAATGTAAACATGAGTGGGTGACTACATCATTTGTTTTTTTTAACCCTGGGATAGAAAATGAACCCTGCCGTTGGGAGGTTTCGTTTCCTTTGGCACGTTTTTCCGTGGCCTTGGACGGAACCGGACAACTCTTGTCCGATGGCCATGCATAATTAGTGAGTACATAAATCAAAAAAGATTTCAAATACGTCTAGGTTCAGTGCCGAAGAACCAAATCAAAACCAACTACTGTTCTGTCTAGACTTTATTATTATTATTTTTTTTTTTAAACAACTCACTCGTTTCGATTCCAACAAACAACAGTTCAGACTGCTGGCAGAACAACAGTCGGTCACGCGCCTCAAAGCAATGGCGTCATTTTATTTTTTGTTAGTTGGGTGACGTGTACTTCCCCTAACAGTTTAGTCTCAAGAAAGCTAGGCGGCCCGCCATCGCATAATTTCAAAGGTACATGGGAGCTAAGTTGGATTGGTATTAAAGGGAGACAATCTTCTGTCATCGTCGGATAGGTTTGTAAGCGTTTGTCCACGGGTGGAATGCGCTCGCGGAGAAGGGAAACGTTGTCCACCGGACAGGTCTGAGTTCTGAACGATGTAGCCTAGCCTTCAGTACGACCAACACAGTCTCCGCGGCGAACTCTTTTTGTTTTCAGAGGCACATTGCTGTCAGCCGAAAACCATGCGATTTCAGCTGATCCGGTTTAGGGCAGACCGGAAAATTTTCCGCCAGACAGACACTCTGGTTTCTCTTCACATCGAGTAAATCTTTCGCCTTTTACTAAAGATTTCCGTGGAGAGGAGCATTATAATGAGTCTTAGAAGACTATTTTTCACGCCCTACGCTGTAGGGTGAATATTTCCAATGTAAACATGAGTGGGTGACTACATCATTTGTTTTTTTTAACCCTGGGATAGAAAATGAACCCTGCCGTTGGGAGGTTTCGTTTCCTTTGGCACGTTTTTCCGTGGCCTTGGACGGAACCGGACAACTCTTGTCCGATGGCCATGCATAATTAGTGAGTACATAAATCAAAAAAGATTTCAAATACGTCTAGGTTCAGTGCCGAAGAACCAAATCAAAACCAACTACTGTTCTGTCTAGACTTTATTATTATTATTTTTTTTTTTAAACAACTCACTCGTTTCGATTCCAACAAACAACAGTTCAGACTGCTGGCAGAACAACAGTCGGTCACGCGCCTCAAAGCAATGGCGTCATTTTATTTTTTGTTAGTTGGGTGACGTGTACTTCCCCTAACAGTTTAGTCTCAAGAAAGCTAGGCGGCCCGCCATCGCATAATTTCAAAGGTACATGGGAGCTAAGTTGGATTGGTATTAAAGGGAGACAATCTTCTGTCATCGTCGGATTGGTTTGTAAGCGTTTGTCCACGGGTGGAATGCGCTCGCGGAGAAGGGAAACGTTGTCCACCGGACAGGTCTGAGTTCTGAACGATGTAGCCTAGCCTTCAGTACGACCAACACAGTCTCCGCGGCGAACTCTTTTTGTTTTCAGAGGCACATTGCTGTCAGCCGAAAACCATGCGATTTCAGCTGATCCGGTTTAGGGCAGACCGGAAAATTTTCCGCCAGACAGACACTCTGGTTTCTCTTCACATCGAGTAAATCTTTCGCCTTTTACTAAAGATTTCCGTGGAGAGGAGCATTATAATGAGTCTTAGAAGACTATTTTTCACGCCCTACGCTGTAGGGTGAATATTTCCAATGTAAACATGAGTGGGTGACTACATAATTTGTTGTTTTTAACCCTGGGATAGAAAATGAACCCTGCCGTTGGGAGGTTTCGTTTCCTTTGGCACGTTTTTCCGTGGCCTTGGACGGAACCGGACAACTCTTGTCCGATGGCCATGCATAATTAGTGAGTACATAAATCAAAAAAGATTTCAAATACGTCTAGGTTCAGTGCCGAAGAACCAAATCAAAACCAACTACTGTTCTGTCTAGACTTTATTATTATTATTTATTTATTTTTAAACAACTCACTCGTTTCGATTCCAACAAACAACAGTTCAGACTGCTGGCAGAACAACAGTCGGTCACGCGCCTCAAAGCAATGGCGTCATTTTATTTTTTGTTAGTTGGGTGACGTGTACTTCCCCTAACAGTTTAGTCTCAAGAAAGCTAGGCGGCCCGCCATCGCATAATTTCAAAGGTACATGGGAGCTAAGTTGGATTGGTATTAAAGGGAGACAATCTTCTGTCATCGTCGGATTGGTTTGTAAGCGTTTGTCCACGGGTGGAATGCGCTCGCGGAGAAGGGAAACGTTGTCCACCGGACAGGTCTGAGTTCTGAACGATGTAGCCTAGCCTTCAGTACGACCAACACAGTCTCCGCGGCGAACTCTTTTTGTTTTCAGAGGCACATTGCTGTCAGCCGAAAACCATGCGATTTCAGCTGATCCGGTTTAGGGCAGACCGGAAAATTTTCCGCCAGACAGACACTCTGGTTTCTCTTCACAACGCGTAAATCTTTCGCCTTTTACTGAACGTGACCTAGTTTCAAGATTTGTGTTCATTTATATTTCGTGGACTGTGTTCTGTGTTTTAACTGTGACACATTTCAAACACCACAGTGAGTATGTCATCAACCATTAAACTTACCATCCCTGGCCTACCCACCAGCCTACACCTTCCAAGAACTTTAAAAGTTGAAATAAAGTTCAGAGCCGGAAGCACCATCCACGTGGATGATAGAGTTATCGAAATTGTAACTCAGGCTGTCACCAAAATAAACCCTGATGAGATTTTAAAAGTCTACAATCTAGGACGGCCCACAGAGTGGTACGTCACCCTTAAAAGTCAGGAAGTGTACACCACTCTCCACATGCGGGAATTCACCACCAATGACTACGGCATAACACAAGTGGTGTTTACCCACGTGGACAAGCCTGTGTTGTACGGTGAACTCCACTGGGTACCACCGACGTTTACCGAAGACACGGTTACAAAAATAGTAGAAAATTTCGTCATCCCCAACACCCAGATTACTGTTAAACCTCTCAGAAAAGGAGATAGATGGGCGGTAATCATCAACTCTAAGATGCCGGTTGAGAAACTACCCCATTATCTTGAAGTGGTAATGGGAGATCTTACCCACACCATGTTGCTTCTGTTTAGAGGCAGAAGGCAAAACTGCCATCTATGCCACACCAGCAGACATCACCCAGGCCAATGCAGAAGAGAAGATATCAGATCAAGGGATGACATCATCTTGACGGACGACAAAAAATACGTTGATGGGAAAGCTGTAGAGGAGGTTAGAATGATGGACAGACAAGATTCGACCGAAGAAGATCCCCTTAAGCCTACCACCTCATATGCGACCGCAGTAACCAAGACAACACCCATGACACATACAACAGAAGACACGACAACGCCATTGACACAAGAAACACCCACGGCATCACTGAGTCAAACAACGGATAACGCTAAACACACCGGCCAGTTCGCTGCGTTCATGCAAGGGAAAGCAGCCCTAACCATGAACCCCAAGGACCACTCAGCCAGGCCAAAACACACATCAGCTGATGACAAGGTGAAGACAGGCAAGCGACCCAGCGGTGACTCACCAAAACAACACACGGGGAAAAAACCGACCACTAGATAGATACATGCGACCTTACACCAACAAGAATGGCTAGTTCAACGAATAAAACTAATATAGGACAACTCACAATGATAACCATCAACATCAAGGGGGCAAAAAAGAAAGCTGATCTAATAATATCACTCATAAACACCTTCAAAACAGACTACATCCTTCTACAAGAAACTAATTTTAAAAATAAGTATAAGGCAGATAAATTTATAAGTAGCTTAGGCTTAGAAACAACTGAAGCATACCATAGTTTAGGAGAGAACTGCAAGGGAACGTCAATAATTAAAACATCAGACAAATACAAGACATTGCAAACATACACCGACGAGAATGGAAGACTGGTGATTATAACAGTCGGGGACAACAGCACGCAGTTCACCATTGTCAACATATACGCCCCCGTGGTCAAATTAGAACAAAGGCTCTACTACAAGCATTTGAAACGTACCCTGAAAAAAGAGTACAAGGACAAGCCAATCATTCTGGCTGGGGATTTTAATCTAGTGATAGACAAGAAAGACTTGATAGTTCAAAACGATAGAGAAGAAATACGAATGGCAGAGGACAGAGAACAAATCCAGTCATTAAACAAAATAATAGAGCAGTTCAATCTAGTAGACACATTTAGGAAGCTACACCCACATAAGATAGAGACAACATACTGTAGCCCGTCAGGGAAAAGTTACTCAAGATTGGACAGAGTATATGTCAACACAAACAACACAATTAGGAAAGTAGTACACCTGAAAAGAACTTTACAGTACACAGATCACAAGGCGACACTGGTGATGTTAAACTCACCAGTTAGCACACGTCAACGCAACACATACTGGAAACTAAACAACGCCCTTTTAACAGAACCTATATACATCGCAAATATAAAGGAAACGATAGCAAGATTCATAACCACTCAACCAAGCACTAATTTCATAGATCTTTGGGAAACTTTCAAAATTGAAGTCAAGGAAATATCCATTAGAATTGGAACATATTTGAAGAGCGAGAGACAGAATAAAGAGAAAGAATGTTTAGAGACCCTGCACATACTAAAATCATTCCATGCTGGTGAAGATGTAGTGGCAAAGTACGAAGACGAACTGGAAGAAATTAGGAAATATAAATACAAGGGAGCCTTAGTGAGGAGTAGGTTGGACATAGCAGGAACAGAAGACCCGACACACCACAACATAATACTCGAACAAATCACTCAGAAAAACAAAAACATTCAGTGTATCGTGGACAGGGACGGCCAGGAGACTACAGACGAAAGCAAAATCACTCAGGCGTTTCACCAATACTACACGAAGCTGTACAGGAAAGAGCAAACAAGGGGAGACAAGGAAGACGAGTACCTGTGTAACGCACGCCGCCTAGACGACACGGACAGAGAAAAACTGGATGAACCTATCACAATAAAGGACATCGAAGAAACAATACGACAGTTAAAAGACAACAAATCCCCTGGACCCGACGGATTAACGGCAGAATTTTACAAGTCTTTCACTGCAGAAATAGGGCAACTTTTGTTAAACACGTTCAACGACATGACAGACAAGAAAACGTGCCACGAAAATTTCAACAGATCCTTCATCTCCTTAATCCACAAGCCAAACACTGACGAAAAACAGATGAAAAACTACAGACCTATCTCGCTACTCAATACAGACTACAAGATTTTAACAAAAACGTTAGTCAGAAAGTTAGAGCCTTATCTCCACAAAATAGTGCACACAGACCAGCAATGCAGCATCACAGGAAGGAACATCTTAAACCATACGCACTACATTAGAGACCTCATCCAATATACACATGAAAAAGAAGCACAAGCCTTTTTACTGAGCCTTGACCAAGAGAAGGCTTTTGATAGAGTGTCTCACAGCTTTTTACTTAAAATAATAGAAGCCAATAATCTGGGGAATTACATATGCACATGGATCGACATTATTTACAGGAATGCTGTTAGTCACCTTCAAATCAACAGATGCATCACAAGACCGTTCCAGATTCAAAAATCTGTCAGACAAGGCTGCCCTTTGTCCCCTGTGTTATATATACTGACATTAGAACCCCTTTTGGAAAAAATTAGGCTCGACACACAGATTAGAGGAATTGACTGTCCAAACACGCAGAACAGAAAACTTTTTGCTTACGCTGACGACACGACATTTAGCCTACAGACAGAAAAATCTCTAATAGCTGTAATCAACCACTTCCAAGATTTCGGACAAGCAAGCGGCACGAAAATAAATTTAGACAAGACGCAAATCATGGGCTTAGGACGATGGAAGGAGAAGCAAACTTACCCTTTGAACTTGAAAGCGACTGACAGACTGAAAATTTACGGAATAATTTTTGAGAACGATCCCCATAGAAAACACGAGGAAACTTGGGAAAAGATGACTGACAAAATCAGTAGTAAACTAAACAAATATAAAAATAGCGCAACTACCATCTTCGGACGAGCGGCCATCGTTAACAGATATATAACACCCAAGTTGATATATGTAGCCACAACATCAACCGTCCCTAAAGCCACCATTCAAGGAATCAATCAAAAAATCAGAGAATTCATTTTTAAGAACACAGTCAGAACCATTAACCACTGCACGTTAATTCAAAATAAATTACAAGGAGGGATAAACCTACATGATATCCAAACCAAAATCAACTCACTCAGAATAAAACACGTCGGCAGAATAGTCAGTGACCCCCCAAATCATCCGCTAGCACATTACTATTTAGGACTTAGACTGAACAAAATACTCAAACATAATAATAGCACGCCGCATTTCGGAGGAGAGAAATTAAGCGCTTTCTACATTGAATGTCTAACCAGCCTGAAAGGGAACGAAAAATTCATACACGAAAACACACGGAAGACCTACTCACATCTGATAAAGAAACTAGCCACTCCACTACATAACAGAATCCAATGGTGCAAAATATACAGCGATATAGACACAACAGAGACTTTTAGAAATCTTCATAGGAAATCCATTACACCCAAAGCTAGGGAGATCACATACAGATTGATCTTCAATTTGACTCCGATCTACCAAATTATGCCAGCTAATAAGAAGAGAAACACAGGTTGTGTACTGTGTGGACAAGATATGAGAGAGACAGAAACCCATTTATTCCTAACATGTCCCACAATACAGATGGCTAAACGGGCGCTAGAAGAAGAAATCAAGGTAGATAATAAAGCCCTTACTATCGACGGGGCGATAACTCTAAATAAAGTACCCAAAAAGCCCGTGGCTGCAGAGAGAGACAAAAACATTATGCCTTAGCGACATACAGACAGACTATCTGGCAAGCAAGAAACAAGGCGAAGTATGACAAGAAAAGATTTACCAACAAAACACTAAAGACAATTTTTTGTGAGAGTATGAACAAATATGTGTGAATGTTGAAGTCCACGTTTTTGTAGAAATGTATGCAACTGATGTCCTTGTATAACAAATATGTGTACAATGTTATGCTGATGTTGATGTAAATATTTTCAGAAATAAACTTTTATAAAAAAAACAAAAAAAAAAACTAAAGATTTCCGTGGAGAGGAGCATTATAATGAGTCTTAGAAGACTATTTTTCACGCCCTACGCTGTAGGGTGAATATTTCCAATGTAAACATGAGTGGGTGACTACATCATTTGTTGTTTTTAACCCTGGGATAGAAAATGAACCCTGCCGTTGGGAGGTTTCGTTTCCTTTGGCACGTTTTTCCGTGGCCTTGGACGGAACCGGACAACTCTTGTCCGATGGCCATGCATAATTAGTGAGTACATAAATCAAAAAAGATTTCAAATACGTCTAGGTTCAGTGCCGAAGAACCAAATCAAAACCAACTACTGTTCTGTCTAGACTTTATTATTATTATTTATTTATTTTTAAACAACTCACTCGTTTCGATTCCAACAAACAACAGTTCAGACTGCTGGCAGAACAACAGTCGGTCACGCGCCTCAAAGCAATGGCGTCATTTTATTTTTTGTTAGTTGGGTGACGTGTACTTCCCCTAACAGTTTAGTCTCAAGAAAGCTAGGCGGCCCGCCATCGCATAATTTCAAAGGTACATGGGAGCTAAGTTGGATTGGTATTAAAGGGAGACAATCTTCTGTCATCGTCGGATTGGTTTGTAAGCGTTTGTCCACGGGTGGAATGCGCTCGCGGAGAAGGGAAACGTTGTCCACCGGACAGGTCTGAGTTCTGAACGATGTAGCCTAGCCTTCAGTACGACCAACACAGTCTCCGCGGCGAACTCTTTTTGTTTTCAGAGGCACATTGCTGTCAGCCGAAAACCATGCGATTCCAGCTGATCCGGTTTAGGGCAGACCGGAAAATTTTCCCCCAGACAGACACTCTGGTTTCTCTTCACATCGAGTAAATCTTTCGCCTTTTACTAAAGATTTCCGTGGAGAGGAGCATTATAATGAGTCTTAGAAGACTATTTTTCACGCCCTACGCTGTAGGGTGAATATTTCCAATGTAAACATGAGTGGGTGACTACATCATTTGTTTTTTTTAACCCTGGGATAGAAAATGAACCCTGCCGTTGGGAGGTTTCGTTTCCTTTGGCACGTTTTTCCGTGGCCTTGGACGGAACCGGACAACTCTTGTCCGATGGCCATGCATAATTAGTGAGTACATAAATCAAAAAAGATTTCAAATACGTCCTAGGTTCAGTGCCGAAGAACCAAATCAAAACCAACTACTGTTCTGTCTAGACTTTATTATTATTATTTATTTATTTTTAAACAACTCACTCGTTTCGATTCCAACAAACAACAGTTCAGACTGCTGGCAGAACAACAGTCGGTCACGCGCCTCAAAGCAATGGCGTCATTTTATTTTTTGTTAGTTGGGTGACGTGTACTTCCCCTAACAGTTTAGTCTCAAGAAAGCTAGGCGGCCCGCCATCGCATAATTTCAAAGGTACATGGGAGCTAAGTTGGATTGGTATTAAAGGGAGACAATCTTCTGTCATCGTCGGATTGGTTTGTAAGCGTTTGTCCACGGGTGGAATGCGCTCGCGGAGAAGGGAAACGTTGTCCACCGGACAGGTCTGAGTTCTGAACGATGTAGCCTAGCCTTCAGTACGACCAACACAGTCTCCGCGGCGAACTCTTTTTGTTTTCAGAGGCACATTGCTGTCAGCCGAAAACCATGCGATTCCAGCTGATCCGGTTTAGGGCAGACCGGAAAATTTTCCCCCAGACAGACACTCTGGTTTCTCTTCACATCGAGTAAATCTTTCGCCTTTTACTAAAGATTTCCGTGGAGAGGAGCATTATAATGAGTCTTAGAAGACTATTTTTCACGCCCTACGCTGTAGGGTGAATATAATATTTCCAATGTAAAACATGAGTGGGTGACTACATCATTTGTTTTTTTTTAACCCTGGGATAGAAAATGAACCCCTGCCGTTGGGAGGTTTCGTTTCCTTTGGCACGTTTTTCCGTGGCCTTGGACGGAACCGGACAACTCTTGTCCGATGGCCATGCATAATTAGTGAGTACATAAATCAAAAAAGATTTCAAATTACGTCTAGGTTCAGTGCCGAAGAACCAAATCAAAACCAACTACTGTTCTGTCCTAGACTTTATTATTATTATTTTTTTTTTTTAAACAACTCACTCGTTTCGATTCCAACAAACAACAGTTCAGACTGCTGGCAGAACGACAACAGTCGGTCACGCGCCTCAAAGCAATGGCGTCATTTTATTTTTTGTTAGTTGGGTGACGTGTACTTCCCCTAACAGTTTAGTCTCAAGAAAGCTAGGCGGCCCGCCATCGCATAATTTCAAAGGTACATGGGAGCTAAGTTGGATTGGTATTAAAGGGAGACAATCTTCTGTCATCGTCGGTCGGATTGGTTTGTAAGCGTTTGTCCACGGGTGGAATGCGCTCGCGGAGAAGGGAAACGTTGTCCACCGGACAGGTCTGAGTTCTGAACGATGTAGCCTAGCCTTCAGTACGACCAACACAGTCTCCGCGGCGAACTCTTTTTGTTTTCAGAGGCACAATTGCTGTCAGCCGAAAACCATGCGATTTCAGCTGATCCGGTTTAGGGCAGACCGGAAAATTTTCCGCCAGACAGACACTCTGGTCAATCATTCTGGCCGGGGATTTCAATCTAGTGATAGACAAGAAAGATTTAATTGTTCAAAACGATAGAGAAGAAATACGAATGGCAGAGGACAGAGAACAAATCCAGTCATTAAACAAAATAATAGAGCAGTTTAATCTAGTAGACACATTTAGGAAAGCTACACCCACATAAGATAGAGACAACATACTGTAGCCCGTCAGGGAAAAGTTACTCAAGATTGGACAGAGTATATGTCAACACAAACAACACAATTAGGAAAGTAGTACACCTGAAAAGAACTTTACAGTACACAGATCACAAGGCGACACTGGTGATGTTAAACTCACCAGTTAGCACACGTCAACGCAACACATACTGGAAACTAAACAACGCCCTTTTAACAGAACCTATATACATCGCAAATATAAAGGAAACGATAGCAAGATTCATAACCACTCAACCAAGCACTAATTTCATAGATCTTTGGGAAACTTTCAAAATTGAAGTCAAGGAAATATCCATTAGAATTGGAACATATTTGAAGAGCGAGAGACAGAATAAAGAGAAAGAATGTTTAGAGACCCTGCACATACTAAAATCATTCCATGCTGGTGAAGATGTAGTGGCAATAGTACGAAGACGAACTGGAAGAAATTAGGAAATATAAATACAAGGGAGCCTTAGTGAGGAGTAGGTTGGACATAGCAGGAACAGAAGACCCGACACACCACAACATAATACTCGAACAAATCACTCAGAAAAACAAAAACATTCAGTGTATCGTGGACAGGGTCGGCCAGGAGACTACAGACGAAGGGTAAAATCACTCAGGCGTTTCATCAATACTACACGCAGCTGTACAGGAAAGAGCAAACAAGGGGAGACAAGGAAGACGAGTACCTGTGTAACGCACGCCGCCTAGACGACCACGGACAGAGAAAAAACTGGATGAACCTATCACAATAAAGGACATCGAAGAAACAATACGACAGTTAAAAGGCAACAAATCCCCTGGACCCGACGGACTAACGGCAGAATTCTACAAGGCTTTCACTTTAGAAATAGGGCAACTTTTGTTAAACACGTTCAAACGACATGACAGACAAGAAAACGTGCCACGAAAACTTCAACAGATCGTTCATCACCTTAATCCACAAGCCAAACACTGACGAAAAACAGATGAAAAAACTACAGACCTATATCGTTACTCAATACAGACTACAAGATTTTAACAAAAACGTTAGTCAGAAAGTTAGAGCCTTATCTCCACAAAATAGTGCACACAGACCAGCAATGCAGCATCGCAGGAAGGAACATCTTAAACCATACGCACTACATTAGGGGACCTCATCCAATATACTCATGAAAAAGAAGCACAAGCCTTTTTACTGAGCCTTGACCAAGAAAAGGCTTTTGATAGAGTGTCTCACAGCTTTTTACTTAAAATAATAGAAGCCAATAATCTGGGGAATTACATATGCACATGGATCGACATTATTTATAGAAATGCAGTTAGTCACCTTCAAATCAACAGATGCATCACAAGACCGTTCCAGATTCAAAAATCTGTCCGACAAGGCTGCCCCTTTGTCTCCTGTGTTATATATATTGACATTAGAACCCCTTTTGGAAAAAATTAGACTCGACACACAGATTAGAGGAATTGACTGTCCAAACACGCAGAACAGAAAACTTTTTGCTTACGCTGACGACACGACCATTTAGCCTACAGACAGAAAAATCTCTAATAGCAGTAATCAACCACTTCCAAGATTTCGGACAAGCAAGCGGCACGAAAATAAATTTAGACAAGACGCAAATCATGGGCTTAGGACGATGGAAGGAGAAGCAAACTTACCCTTTGAACTTGAAAGCGACTGACAGACTGAAAATTTACGGAATAATTTTTGAGAACGATCCCCATAGAAAACACGAGGAAACCTGGGAAAAGATGACTGACAAAATCAGTAGCAAACTAAACAAATATAAAAATAGCGCAACTACCATCTTCGG
Organism: Physella acuta; assembly: GCF_028476545.2. Classification (NCBI taxonomy): domain Eukaryota; kingdom Metazoa; phylum Mollusca; class Gastropoda; family Physidae; genus Physella; species Physella acuta. Next base: position 182 of record NW_026732235.1, on the reverse strand, counting down.
ACGAGCGGCCATCGTTAACAGATACATAACACCCAAGTTGATATATGTAGCCACAACATCAACCGTCGCTAAAGGCACCATTCAAGGAATCAATCAAAAAAATCAGAGAATTCATTTTTAAGAACACAGTCAGAACCATTAACCACTGCACGTTAATTCAAAATAAATTACAAGGAGGGATA